>NW_025048054.1:420000-437500 GCF_018831695.1 Puntigrus tetrazona | reverse complement strand
TCAGTTGAACGACGCCGTGCATAAATTCGATCATAATTAATTTTGAATCAATCATATGATAAAAAAAAAACATATAAAAGCGGTTCAATGTGCTTTTGGAGGATATCGTTGCATTTCACAAACACAAAACATTATAAAAAAACACTTCAAGTGCCGTAATAAGTTTAAACCGGTAATATTAAAAGACACTATATTAATGATGAGGCCGGCGTTTGCCTTCTAATGACTTTCTGCGGGAAACTACTTCATGTGAAACTCTGCTCGTTGCGTTTCTATACCTTCATGCCTGTAAAAAAGGTGTATTAGCCCTTTAACTACATTATTACTTGATGTGACGTCACACGCAAACCATCCCTTCAATACACCCGTGCATGCAGTGCTCAGACTCCCCATTCACTGGATAGATTTTATATTCTCTTATCAATGTTTTGTCCTGTCGTTAAAAAAACCCTGGCATTAAATGGAGTTTAAGGGATGCCCTGACTATGAATAAACGAGTGCATGAGGGGTCTGCGTCTGGCGCTGTAGGGAGGTCACCTGGTCCGGACACGGGCGGCTCGGGTTTGTGGGATCTGACCGGATCCAGTCGGTCCTTCTCCAGCTGCTTCCGGGTGCTGCGCTGCCGAGCCTCGCGAAACATGGGCAGAGCGTGAGCTGAGAGAAACACAACAATCACAGCAAGAGCTCAAACGCAGAGTACTACGGCAACGTGCTCCTGTTTACTCTTGATTAAAGTGCCCACATTTCACAGTCGCCAAATAGAGTGTGTGTGTGTGTGAGTGAGTGTGTGTGCGTGTGTGTGTGTGTGTGTGTGTGACTCCGGGGTCACGAGGAAAGAGCGAGCGATTTTCCATTCAGGAGTCGCGCTGATTCCTCTCACGCTACATTAAGCAAAAAGGTTAGCGGTGACACACGGACCTCCATCATCCGGAGCCACGTCACCTCCATTTTCCATCGCTATTTCCTGAGGTTCGTCCGGACGCTCTCGTGACTAACGCGTGGCTGCTGAGTGTGTCGCGCGCTAATGGCATCGTGGCCCTCGGGTGAGACACAATCCGATGGAAAGCACTCACTCCGTGCAAACACACACACACACACACACACACACGCACACACACGCACACACACACACTCACACACACTCACACACACACAAAGACAGACAAAACACACACTCAAACACAAAAGCATGCTCACAAACTTACAATCAATCACTCTCTATCACACACACACACACACACATAAAGACAACAGAAACACACACACGCACACACTTACAGAAACACACACACACACACACACACACACACACACAGACACACACTTACAGAAACACACACACACACACACACACACACACAGACACACACACACACACACACACACTTACAGAAACTTACATAATCACTCACACACACAGGAGCTCACACAAAGACAGAGAGAAACACACACACAAACACACGCTCACAAACTTACACAATCACTTATACACTCTGACACACACACACACACACACACACACACTCTCTCTCACACACACACATAAAGACAGACAAAACACACACTCAAACACAAAAGCATGCTCACAAACTTACAATCACTCACACTCTCTCATACACACACTTATAAACATACACACACAACACACACACACACAAACTTACACAATCACACACAGACAGACACTCACACTCTCTCTCACACACACACAGACAGACAGAAACACACACACGCACACACTTACAGAAACACACACACACACTTACAGAAACTTACATAATCACTCACACACACAGGAGCTCACACACACAAAGACAGAGAGAAACACACACACAGACGCATGCTCACAAACTTACAATCATTCACACACTCTCTCACACACACACACACACACACACTCACTCAAAACACACACACGCTCACAAACTTACACAATCACTCATACACTCTGACACACTCACACACACACACACACACACACACACACACACACACACACACACACACACACACACTCAGATGACACACACACACACACACACACACACACACTCAGATGATCACACACACACACACACACACACACACAAACCCATGCTCACAAACTTATAATCAATCACACACTTATTATTATTATTATTATTATTATCAGCCATAATTAAATAATATTAATATATAAAAATAATTACAAAATTATGAATTTAAATTAAAAAATATATCAATTTTAATTAGTTTATATAATACTGCCTATAATTAAATAATAATAACAATTCAAAATGATAATTAAATTTGACCATCTATACAGAAACTAACAGATGACTACAACAACAAACAAAATATAGCAAAAAATAGTGAATTATTATTAAAAATAGAAAAGTGTGTTTTCTCCGTGAATACGAATGAAGTGTAATTTATTTCAGTGAAGCTCAGCTGAATTTTCAGCCTCGTTCCAGTCTTCAGAATTCCTTCTAACGCACTGATTTACTGACGCTTCAGACGACGATCAGCGGTAAAAACCGTCGATAGTTTTGAGGAAACTGTAATGCAGTTTAATTTTCAGGATGCACAGATGAGGAACAGCATTCGTTTGAAATGAAAACGTACATGTGTTTACAGTATATGACATGTATATATATATATATATATATATATATATTGAGATGCCCGTCAGACTCACGGGTGATGATGTAATCCTGTGTGAGCGTCTCGGCGTGCTTCTCCTTCCTCTTGCTCTTGACCACACACAACATCGCACCTCTGAGGAACAAACAACACGGAAAACAGCACGTCAGCTTCTAAAATTAGACTAAACATGCCTTCAAATAAATCAAGACATCAAACAGACACGTTAGTTCTCCTTTTATCACATTCCCCAAAAAGATATTGTTGTTTTTACCGAATTCTCGTCGGAAACCATGCATATGAAAGGTTTTTGCATTTTAAAAGAAATTTAAATCTAATAAGCTGGAAATCTGAACTGTAGAATTATTATTATTATTATTATTATTATATTAAATATAATACCACTGACAGGTTTAGTTAAAAACATTTTCACATTGAAAATAAATACATGAAAATTGGCAAATTCTATAATATTTTATCAGGTACAAATTACTAAATGAGCGATGAATAATACACGCGTATAAATTATGCATCAAATAATTTTTAATAATTCTAATATTGATACTGCAATGATAAAATAATATATTATACATGATTATATAATTATACTTCTATAAAACAATTAGCTTTTAATTTAAATGTAATATATATAACATTCAAGTGTTTCGTACTTAATCATCAACGAATGGAAAGCTGAATTAAGTAATCGAATTTAATATTTTTATGTCATTATTTTAATATACCATCGCCCTAGTTTAAGAAAAATTTCATATAAAATATAAAAATATTTTTTTATATTAAATATAAAATATTTAATATGTTATTATAATTATTAAACCTGGATAAATTAAGGAGGTTTATAGGTGACCTGAAAAAAAAAAAAAAAAAAAAAATTTAATAAACATCTTTAAAAGTTACAATTTTCTATTATAAATATATTTTTATAATACATTATTATAAATATAAATACATATTCTAGTTATGTCAAGCTCTAAAATCAAGCGGCGTTTAATATTTTAATTTAATATATAATCATTTGAAATGTTTTTAAATACGTTTTAAAAAATGCTAATATTGAGAAAAAGGCCTTTAAAGTTGTCCAAATAAAGTTCTTAGCAATGCATATCACTAATCGAAAATTAGGTTTTGATGCATTTATGGTAGGAAATATAATATCTTCATTTAACATGATCTTCAACGAATATCCTGAACATGATTTTTGCATAAAAGAAAAACTGATCATTTTGACCCATGCAATGTATTGTTGTGTTACTGCTGCAAATATATATACCTTTGTAGCAACAGCCATATATGTGTATGTATATATGTATGTGGTGTGTGTGTCAGCAGGATACGACTCCGTGGTAAACGTGCAGGCCATTGATTCTGCTCTCAGTGGACACTAATGGAGTGGTTCTGTCGAGTTTCCTCGCTTCAGTGGTTCGGTTCAATCAGTCCAAACCCGGCTGAAATCGTTACTGAACAAACACAGGCGGAAAAAACAGGGAAGAGTGCGAAGCGGGACCGAGACGGACAGCAAAGCGTCTGTACCTCTGACTCTTGACCGGGTCGTAGTAGACCTTCGCCAGGCCGTTCCCCGTCCCCACCATGATCTGATTCAGCTTGGGATGCCAAAGACAGCGGACCACGCTCTGAAACAACAGCACATCACAACTCACTCTCTCTCTCTCTCCGTCCGGCTCATCTCCAGTTGACTATATTTGGATCTGGATCTCAAAGAGTCTCTGTGACGACTGGGCCTCTGCCAGGGACCGTGTGTGTGTGTGTGTGTGTGTGTGAGAGAGAGAGAGAGAGAGAGAGGAGGAACAGACTCCTGAATAACTGCAATCACATGCATGCAGCGCATGTCTATATGATGACGGTTTATAGTGAACACATCCAGAAAGGACATTAATAAAATCAGAAAAACACCACAAGAGCGTGTTGCATTCTTACAAACTTCCCAAATAAATACAGCAGAGTCATATAATATCATTTAAAAATAGTAATAGTAATAGTTTTAACAATAATAATATTTTTTATTATTATAATTATATTAATTTTGTATATTTGCCATATGACATATTATTATTAATATTATTATTATTATTATTATTCAAAAGTTCTATGTAAGACACATTATAAAAATATAAAAACAATAAGTAAAATAAAAGCAATAATATATTTGTTAGCCATTATGAATACTAATGAAACGTATCATATTTATCTTAGAAAGTATTTAATGATATTTAAAAAAAAATAAAATAAAAATGTAAATAAAAATGAATGATGCTCTAAAGAAAAGAAATAACCACTATCGTGCAAACATGCTGTAATGAAACGAAATAGAATGAGTAAAAATAAATAAATGCATGAAATAAATGCCATGCGAAAATAAAAGAACTCCACAAAATAAAACTGATCAAAAAATGTTTAAAAAAATAAAGAACTGAGAAAATGAAAGGTTTGGATTAAAGGTTTGGATGAAAACGAGGGGGAAATGTGTCACCGCTGTCATGCAAACACTAAAAGGACTGAACATTAAAAACGTAATAAAAATCGAACAGAAAACAAAAATAAAATAGAAACCAAAATAAAATAAACGTCACTGTCATGCGAACATTCTGCACTAAAATGCACTCGAATAATACAATTAGATAAGCATCATTATCATGCAAACGTGCTGCGTGGAAAAAAATAAAATGAAATAATTAG
This sequence comes from Puntigrus tetrazona, assembly GCF_018831695.1. Classification (NCBI taxonomy): domain Eukaryota; kingdom Metazoa; phylum Chordata; class Actinopteri; order Cypriniformes; family Cyprinidae; genus Puntigrus; species Puntigrus tetrazona. Next base: position 432,163 of record NW_025048054.1, on the reverse strand, counting down.
GTCAGGATGAAAACGGGGATGAGTAAATAATGAAGCTGTACAGGAAATGCAGAAGAAGCAGCAGCAGGTACTGGAGACCAAATGATCTCTTGAGATGAGTTAACAGCACAAGAGGAGCATAATTAATCACGCTCTGTCCAAGAAACTCTTTCCAAACTGATCTCGCGGAGGCATGGGGGTGAAATCTGCTTAGGCTCCAGCTGTTCAGCTCAGGGCTGGTTTCTGCCTGAATCCTCCAGCCGGACCGTGTTAAGCCGGCCTGACCTAGAATCCGGCTTTAGACCCTCTCCCTCCCCCAGGACTGTCGCGGGGGTTTCTCCGGCCCTTATTGACTTAACGGGAAGCGCGGGGTTAATCCGTCTCCATGGGCATGTGGCCGAGTAATTGATTATTTAGAGAAGATCTGGAAGATCTGGCCGCGGATCTGAAATGTGCTGAGCCTTTTTCGGGCCGAACGCAAACGTAATCTCCTTTAGTCGCTCCATTACCTCGCAGATACTGTATCACGGGGTTTAGATCGCGCACATCTGTATACCTGACCTCTCCATTCCTCGTAATGGTGCCACACAGAGAACCGTCGAAAACAGAGATATATGCACGCACCTACGACTGTTCATCACTAATGTTTCTACTAGCGCAAGGGGGAATGATAACGGCAGTGAGAGTGAATCAGATCCTTCTTGAGCACATTTACTGTAAATAAGGACCGAAGTGACCTTTATCTTCCAGCTGTTTATTGATGAGAGTGTGCCAAACTTAACCCAACATGCTACTGCTACTACTAATAATAATATGAAAGACCATTTTTCTTATTAATTGAATTATATACGCACACACAGATATTTACACAGTATACACACTTATAAATTATGCATAATTTAATAACGCTAATATTGATACTGCAATGATAAAATAATATATTATACATGATTATATAATTATATATTCTATAAAATAATTTACTTTTAATTTAAACGTAATATAGATCAATCCTTTTTATTTATATAGCGCTTTTAACAACAGAGGTTGCATCAAAGCACTGAACAGAATAAAGTAGAAGAATATAATGACATTATAGATATATATATATATATATATATATATACAATATTATTTATTAATTTGCTAAAACTAATGACACCACCAATCATCAACACTAATTCGAAATTAAGAAAAAAAAAAAGAGATACAAAACAATAATAATAACAACAGTAATAATAATTTAAGTAAATTGCGAGCAGACGCAAGGTCGGTTTGTTATGTTTTGTTGATGCAAAAGGGGTTTTTCAACTTTCTTCTAACCAGTAAAAAGATACGCAGCCGAAATGAGGTTTAGATTAAAAAGTACACTGCAGACGCAGGAGAAGAGGGTGAAAACAGACTGAGATGTGAAAGTCACCTGGAGTCTGTCTTTAACATTAACAAGCTTTTAGCACAACGTTTATATTTTAGTTCTAGGTTTAGTCTTTCCAGTCTTTTCTTCTTTTCTGTGCCCTAGCACTTTTTTTTTGCTTTGCAGCACTGCTCAGAGAAAACTTCAAAGACACTTAAATAAACAATTTATTGCTTCAATCCCAGCAGCACTGGATCTAATTTAGTTTTCTGAAAAATGTCCGCATAACAGTGGTAAAAGATACTGTATTTCCTAAAGGTGTTACTAAAGAAAGCATATACATATATATAAATAAAGCAACAGTAGTCCCAGACTCGAGCCCTGGGGAACACCACATACTGAAGAGGCTGACATGGAGGAACAATGTTCTATATTCACAGCTAATGTCTATCCTTTTGGTAGGAGTCAAGCCACTCAACAAAGAGAAACCTACAAAGACACTTCAAATAAACACTATATCACTTCAATCCCAGCAGCACTGGATCTGTTTTAGTTTTTGGACATCAAGGAACATTCCAGACGTCACTGGAAAATAAGACTCAAAATGGTCAGAGTAACAGTAGATATTGTACTTCTAAAAGATATAACTTAAAGGAAGTATTTAAAGAGTAAAGACCCAGAATCGACCCATGGGGAACACCACGAGCTAAAGGGGCCAGCTTGGAGGAAAAGATGCTTTATTGACTGCAAACCACCCTGAGATACCTACAAAAACACTTAAATAAAGCTAAAACACCTCGCTCTGAGGTTTTAGTTTTTATACACACAGCTGCATTGCAAATGTCACCGAAAAAAATAACATAACAGCAGTAAAAGACACCGTATCTCCGAAAGATGAAGCATAGGTAGGGAAAACAACAGTGGTCCCAGAATCGAACCCTGGGGAACACCACATACTACAGGGGGCAAACAACGTCCTACATTCACAACGAATGCCCTCTCCTTTAGAGAGGAGGTAAACCACTCAGAGAGAGCCACAAAGACAGTTAAATAAACACTATATCACTTCTATTCAAGCAGCACTGGATCTGTTTTAGTTTTCAGGCATCGAGCCACATTCCAAACGTCCAGTGCGGAGGGAGCAGTAGGCGTCCTGGAGGACACACACGTCTCACCTGGTTTCTGCACCTTGTGAAAAAGTCAGCAAAGCCGAGAACCACCCCCGGAGTATTTACTCTTTCCAGCCCGGAGATGTGTCCAAGTCCCGGCACAGAGCATGACCCCAGCGAGGGGTTACGGCCCGTGTTTACACTCGAATGATTGGTAGCTCTTCCTGTCACAGGACAGCCTGGTGCAGCACTTCATAAAGACAGCACTTAAATTCTTCAGCCGTCTTGTGCTGGATAAACACTGTAAATAGCTTCTCGTCAGGTCAGCTATAAATAACTTCAGTCTTCTGGACGGGCCAACGGTATTTTCAGCGAACAAGAGCCATCCACCTCCGCTAATGCCGGACGTAAACGATGAGGGTATTTTGGTGCTTGGCCTCCAAACGCCACCAATTCAATATTTTTGGTCAGCGTCTGCGACATCACGCAACGAATATTATGCTAGCGCTGCTTGGCGGTTCGCTCAGTTTGCCGTACGCCATCCTGTCAGCTTCGAGACAACAAGGGACCCGGGGTGAAGCGCATTAGCCTTTACTCCGGAGCGCTGGGACCGAGAGGAACCGAGAGGAACCCACTCAGCAGCCCATCTGATCTGAGCTTTGAGCCGTCACTCAGATGTGTCCCGGAGACGCTTCACTCGCTTCAGACGAGCTCCGGGACGCTCCGAGGTCACAAGCGTGTCATTCCAGCAAATGGATGGAGGAAGACAGCGTTCCCTTCGCTCTCACAGGGACCAAAGTTTCGCTTCTTGTCTGCAGTTGCACAAGCAACCCTACAGCTTTTACCAAGACTTTCCATTACTAGAGGAAAACACATTACTGGGACGCTTAGCTTCTTTATATTCTAGATGTGAAAATGTACAGTAAATGAACATCTGACAGACAAATATAGCAGATGAATTATAATAGATTTGATAAAATAATACTAGTATAATTAAAACAAAGCATGATATATTCTACGCATTATTTCAATAGTAATAATAAATAACACACACACACTATATATATATATATATATATATATATATAATTGTGTGGGTGTGTTATTTATTCATCTACAATAACAAAATTAGAAACATTTTATATGTTCTATGTAATATAATGAATATTTTAAAATACCAATTATACATTATATTCCATTAATTTCAATATCGACATAAATTACATTAATAAAATATATATACACAATACAATTCAAAGTATATTAATTGACATAATGAAATAATAATAATAATAAACTAATATATATATTATAGTATAGTAAAAATAATCGTTACATTAATTTTATAATAATGAAATACTACTCCTATTAGTAGTATATATAATAATAATTATACAAATTTATATATTACTTATACTTTATATTTATATACTTCTATGGCAGATTAATGTGAAAATCCAACTCAATAAAATAAATAATGCAAATGATAATAATAATATAATAATAATACTATACAAAATATTTTAAATGTATGTATAAAATAAAAAAAAATTATATAATATAGAAAATAAACACACAAATAATTATAATAATTTACAAGAATGAAAGTAAATGGAATAACGATAATAATAAAAATAATAAATTAATTTGCAATTATGGCAGAATAGATGAGACATCAGGGAATATGGGCAAAACCTAATTAATTGAATTGCTAAATATCAGATTAATGTATATACAAGATATATATTAACTTAAATAATTTCAGGAGTCAGAGCCAATCGTGCGAGTGCCTTCGTTTGCTGCAGAGCGAAACTGTCCCATAATGCACTGCACTTCACCAGACCGTGTTTTGTGACCCCAAACCGTTATCAGTATGGACACAGCGCTGCAGCAGACACCTACCGCATCGGCCACTTCAATCTCGTAGACCTTCTGCAGAGACTCCCGCTGGAAGAACAGCAGCTTCCCGTTCCCTGCGTCCTTCTTCACCGAGGTTCCCGTCAGCAGCAGTTTATCATCAGGACTGAAGCAGCAGTCGCTCCTGTTCACAACACAGTTACTGACGTGATGCTCGCAGGTTACAGTTCACTCAAAACTATCCAGACATCTCTTAAAGAGATCTTTCTACTGGCAAAAAGTACTAATCTGTATTATAAAAAAACTCAAATCAGTACAAAGTCAAACTAGGGTCACGTTTTAGACTTTTGGCTCTCTATTATTTAGGGTTAGGGTTAGACTTCCTGGGTCTCACCCATCAAAATTATCTTTTTGTTCATTTTAATAAAGCTGAAATATATATTAGATATTATAAAATATTAGATTAAACAAAAGATAAACAATTTGTAATATTGCCTTAAAAAACAGATAACTTCTAATACCACAGAAAAACAAAAATTTCCCAAATTTCTTTAATGTGTAATATATATATATATATATATATATATATTTTTTTACAGCAATATTTAAAAAAACATTAATAAAATGTATTATTATATTATATATATATATATATATATATATATATTTTTAAAAAAAACAATTTTATTATTATATATATAAGTAAAATGTTATATGTATATATTAAATATTATATTTTCTTTTTTTTACAGCAATACTTAAAAACATTAATAAAATGTATTATTATCATTATATATATATATATTTAAAAAAACAATTTTATTATTATATATATAATTAAAATGTTATATGTATATATTAAATATTATATTTTCTTTTTTTACAGCAATACTTAAAAACATTAATAAAATGTATTATTATCATTATATATATATATTAAAAAATACATTTTTATTATTATATAATATATATATATATATATATATATATTTTTTTTTAATATATATATATATATATATATATATATATATATATATATTAAATATATAATTTATATAATTAATTATTATCGTTGTCATCATTACATAATATGCATTTGTTATCAATTATTATGAATACATTATTTTATATTATGTAATATATAATAAAATAAATAAATATTACTACCATCATTGTTACATAATTTATATTTGTTAATTATTATGAGTATTTGTATTTTTTTTATGAACATACAGAATACATATTAATTAATACGTAATATATAATAAAATAAAATGACAGGTTTAGCAAATTTAGGAAAATGTATTATTGTTAATACTACTGTTATCGTTGACATATTTCACATTTGTTATCAATTATTATGAACTTGATTTATTTCAATGCATATTAGCACGTGACATATCATACAGGAAGAAGAGAGATCAGTACATGGGGAAGAAGGAGGTCAGGCCGCTGACGGCAGCGAGAGGTTTCCTGAAGCTGCGTATGTCCCACGTCTTCAGAGTGTCGTCTCCTGAAAACACACACAGAAGACAGACGTCATTGTGTGTGTGTGTGTGTGTGTGTGTGTGTGTGAGTCAGAGCCGATCCGACGTGATTCTTACACACTCGGATCACTTCCACAAACACAAGACCTCCATTCTCTGCACACAAGTCTGCTTTGTGCTCGCGCCGAGCATTTTCCGACGCATTCGATGTATTTTAGCATTTAAAACCCACAAATTGAGCCGTGGAGGTCAACGCAGCACAGCGGTGGGCGGCATGAATTAAATCATGTGAATAATCTGATCGCAAATTAAGAGTATATTTCAGAGTAAGCGCAGTGTGGCCGGAAACTTAAAAAGCTTATATAATTATATTATACAGCAAATATTGTTACTTTTAGATGGAATTCCGCATATTTTTTATTTTTAATCATATATTCTTAAATATCATTTACATTCTATAAATATCCTTAATATAATCTCGCTCCATAACCCTTTATCTCTTCCTGTACCATCTTTTATTATTTTGAACGGCCACTGAATTATGAATTATGAAGTGTCTGCCGAATGAATACATGTAAATGCATTTTTTAAAAACATATTTGTGTTTGTAATATATAAAAATAAAACGTTTATATATAATTAAAAATATTATTTGTTATTTAAATCTAAATATTAGAAAATTAAATGTATGCCTTTATTTTGTATAATATACAAAAATGAATTACATGTATGTGATTTTTATATTAAATATATATTGTAATACTGTATATATAAAACTTTACATTTAATGTATTTACTTTTTCAATACATTGCATTTTATTTTTATATCTACACATATTTTTATATTTAATTTTATATTATATTTATTTTATATAAAAATATTTTTAAATATATTTTTTCTTTATATTTTAATTACTATTTAAATTTGTTTTTTATTTAAGATTTAATAATAAACATTACCTATCTTGTTTTAAATGTATATATATATATATGTATGTATATATATATATATATGTATATATATATATATATATATATATATATATATATATATATATATATATATATATATATATGTGTGTGTATATATATATATATATATATATATATATATATATATATATATATATATATATACATACACATTTAAAACAATATATATATATGTGTGTGTGTGTGTATGATTTTTTTACTCCCGTCTCATACACTCATTCCCTACACAGATAGCGGCGGTGTGTCTGACCTCCTCGGGAAGCGAGAGTGACTCCGTCGTAAGAGAAGGTGAGGCAGCTGGTGTCTGATCCGGCGGCGTGCGCCTGACGAGAGTGAAACTTAGTGTGAACCTGAAAAACACAACACAACCTCACATAAGAGACGGACGAGCAGCTTTCAACACGTCTGGAGGAGCAGAGACGAGACCTGCGCTCCATTAACACTCACACACACACACACACACACACACACACACACACACACACACACACACAGAGCTCTGCGGCACAAACACTTTCCATCTGCTAAACCACACTCCAGGCTGAACACCGCTGCATTCTGGGAAACATTCGCCGCTTCTCACATTCAACATCAACACCAGGACCGAGGAGGAGCATGTCAGCCAAAAACACTTTAAGTCACACCAGCAGGTAACTTTCAGCACTTCTTCCTGTCTGTTCTCAGCCTGAACATCTAATGAGGGACACACATATACATATATATATATTTAGCTCTCACGCTTTCATTAGATGAAAAAAATTCAATGAAAATAAAAAATATAAATTAATAATAAAAAAAAAAAATGCGGAAAAATATATTGAAATACAAAAACTGAAAAAAACAAAACATTAAATAAAAGGAAAATAAATAATAATAAGAAAAAAAACGGAGTAAAAGAATAACTGAATTAGAGGATTATATAGTAGAGAGCAGACCAAAAATACAATAAATAGAAGGGAATCTAAAAAAAAAAAATAATATATATATATATATATATATATATATATATATATATATATATATATATATATATATATATATAGAGTTGAACCCAAAATAAACATCAAATAAAAAATAACTAAGATACCATAGTAAATAATGAACTTATAGTAATGTGAACTTTTTCCTGGTCAGTAACAGTGGAAATGTTCATCGGTTGAATCCTTACAGACAGAAACAAACCCACCCTGAGAAGTTTTCACTGGAGCCGTGACAACTAGCCCCGCTCAATTAAAGTAAATGAAGAGTGATGGAAACCGAAGCCCGAGAGAAAGAGACGGAGGAGAAAACAAGCTCCAGAAAGAGCTGACGGACGGCACGTTTAACAGGAGTCGTGGCACTGGAACGGACAGATAACGGCCAAACTAATTTACTGCTGAATAATTGGCGTGTTTATCAGAGTTTCTCCACCGTCCCGTGAGCCGCTCTGATTAACTCCCTCATTAATTCTCTCCTCCACTCCAAACGAGCTCTGCTCTCACATCAGTGTGTGACTGTGAAGGACATGTGCATCATGACAAATAAATGAAATTAAATGTATTAAAAAAATCATTAAATAAATAAATCAGAGAGAGAGAGAGAGAGAGAGAGACAGAGAGAGAGAGAGAGAGAGAGAGAGAGAGAGAGAGAGAGAGAGAGAGAGAGAGAGAGAGAGAGAGAGAGAGAGAGAGAGAGAGAGAGAGAGAGAGAGAGAGAGAGAGAGAGAGAGAGAGAGAGAGAGAGAGAGAGAGAGAGACAGAGAGAGAGAGAGAGAGAGAGAGAGAGAGAGAGAGAGAGAGAGAGAGAGAGAGAGAGAGAGAGAGAGAGAGAGAGAGAGAGAGAGAGAGAGAGACAGAGAGAGAGAGAGAGAGAGAGACAGAGAGAGAGAGAGAGAGAGAGAGAGAGAGAGAGAGAGAGAGAGAGAGAGAGAGAGAGAGAGAGAGAGAGAGAGAGAGAGAGAGAGAGAGAGAGAGAGAGAGAGAGAGAGAGAGAGAGAGAGAGAGAGAGAGAGAGAGAGAGAGAGAGAGAGAGAGAGAGAGAGAGAGAGAGAGAGAGAGAGAGAGAGAGAGAGAGAGAGAGAGAGAGAGAGAGAGAGAGAGAGAGAGAGACAGAGAGAGAGAGAGAGAGAGAGAGAGAGAGAGAGAGAGAGAGAGAGAGAGAGAGAGAGAGAGAGAGAGAGAGAGAGAGAGAGAGAGAGAGAGAGAGAGAGAGAGAGAGAGAGAGAGAGAGAGAGAGAGACAGAGAGAGAGAGAGAGAGAGAGAGAGAGAGAGAGAGAGAGAGAGAGAGAGAGAGAGAGAGAGAGAGAGAGAGAGAGAGAGAGAGAGAGAGAGAGAGAGAGAGAGAGAGAGAGAGAGAGAGAGAGAGAGAGAGAGAGAGAGAGAGAGAGAGAGAGAGAGAGAGAGAGAGAGAGAGAGAGAGAGAGAGAGAGAGAGAGAGAGAGAGAGAGAGAGAGAGAGAGAGAGAGAGAGAGAGAGAGAGAGAGAGAGAGAGAGAGAGAGAGAGAGAGAGAGAGAGAGAGAGAGAGAGAGAGAGAGAGAGAGAGAGAGAGAGAGAGAGAGAGAGAGAGAGAGAGAGAGAGAGAGAGAGAGAGAGAGAGAGAGAGAGAGAGAGAGAGAGAGAGAGAGAGAGAGAGAGACAGAGAGAGACAGAGAGAGAGAGAGAGAGAGAGAGAGAGAGAGAGAGAGAGAGAGAGAGAGAGAGAGAGAGAGAGAGAGAGAGAGAGAGAGAGAGAGAGAGAGAGAGAGAGAGAGAGAGAGAGAGAGAGACAGAGAGAGAGAGAGAGAGAGAGAGAGAGAGAGAGAGAGAGAGAGAGAGAGAGAGAGAGAGAGAGAGAGAGAGAGAGAGAGAGAGAGAGAGAGAGAGAGAGAGAGAGAGAGAGAGAGAGAGAGAGAGAGAGAGAGAGAGAGAGAGAGAGAGAGAGAGAGAGAGAGAGAGAGAGAGAGAGAGAGAGAGAGAGAGAGAGAGAGAGAGAGAGAGAGAGAGAGAGAGAGAGAGAGAGAGAGAGAGAGAGAGAGAGAGAGAGAGAGAGAGAGAGAGAGAGAGAGAGAGAGAGAGAGAGAGAGAGAGAGAGAGAGAGAGAGAGAGAGAGAGAGAGAGAGAGAGAGAGAGAGAGAGAGAGAGAGAGAGAGAGAGAGAGAGAGAGAGAGAGAGAGAGAGAGAGAGAGAGAGAGAGAGAGAGAGAGAGAGAGAGAGCAGAGAGAGAGAGAGAGAGAGAGAGAGAGAGAGAGAGAGAGAGAGAGAGAGAGAGAGAGAGAGAGAGAGAGAGAGAGAGAGAGAGAGAGAGAGAGAGAGAGAGAGAGAGAGAGAGAGAGAGAGAGAGAGAGAGAGAGAGAGAGAGAGAGAGAGAGAGAGAGAGAGAGAGAGAGAAAGACTCCAGAGAGAGAGAGAGAGAGAGACAGAGAGAGAGAGAGAGAGAGAGAGACAGAGAGAGAGAGAGCAGAGAGAGAGAGAGAGAGAGAGACAGAGAGAGAGAGAGAGAGAGAGATTAGAGAGAGAGAGAGAGAGAGAGAGAGCAGAGAGAGAGAGAGAGAGAGAGAGAGAGAGAGAGAGAGAGAGAGAGAGAGAGAGAGAGAGAGAGAGAGAGAGAGAGAGAGAGAGAGAGAGAGAGAGAGAGAGAGACCCCAGAGAGAGAGAGAGAGAGAGAGAAGAGAGAGAGAGAGAGAGAGAGAGAGAGAGAGAGAGAGAGAGAGAGAAGAGAGAGAGAGAGAGAGAGAGAGAGAGAGAGAGAGAGAGAGAGAGAGACAGAGAGAAGAAAGAGAGAGATTAAGAGAGAGAGAAGAAGAGAAGAGAGAGATAATTATAGACAGAGAGACAGAGAGAGAGAGAGAGATCTTAGAGATTACCCTAGAGAGAAGAGAGAGAGAATGATTTTCCTTTATAGAATCAGAGAGAGAGAGAGAGTCTGAGATAAGAAACAGAGATCAGTTAACCTATCTCAGAGACAGAGACACAGAGAACACAGTGAGATGTTAGAAGTGAAATAAACAAGAGACAGACAGATAAGAGAATAGAGAAGTGAGACAGAAAGAGAGAGATTATTTAAAGAAAGAGAGAGAGAGCCACGTGCATATATTTAGGCTCCCTTGTCATATTAGAGAAGCAGAAGATTACATGACTCAATATCAGCAGATTCAGGAGAACAATGTCCAGGAATCAGTGACAAAGCTGAAGCTGCTCCGAGCTGGATCTTTCAACAAGACCACGACCTAGAACACTGCTCTCAAGTCTCCAGATACACCTACCATCGTTCTGGAACCATCTCAGTCTCTAGACCTGAATATTATTGATTATTAGTGGTGTGACTACTGCGAAGAGACAGTCCATCGTGCCACGGAAACCATCAAACCTGTGCTGAACTGGACATGTTTTGTGGTTCACGGTGGTCCAAAATATTGTCCAGAGAGAATGACTCTACAGCTGGGAGCGTTTGAAGGCTGATGTACTACTGCAAAATAGAGTTATTATTTCTTTTGTGGCGCCTAAAGAAGCTGCAGAAGATAATGGCTAATTTTGTTTAAATAATTCTCACACACTTTCCATAAATCATATCAAGTTTATTTCACTTCTCGAACATCACTGTGTTTGTCTCCTGTATGAGATATTTAACTGAAATTTCTTATCCAGACGACTAATGATTTATAAAGGAAAAATCTGGAAGATTTACAGGGGTGCACAAACTTTCGCATACCACTGCATTAAGAGAGAAAGAGATTAAATGTATTTTATTTTAATTTTGAATTGTATTTTTTCTGTTTCTTTAATTTTATTACATTTTTAGTTACTTAATGATTTTCATTAAACGCATTTATTTGATTATTTTAGCAGTTTATTTCATTCGGAGCTGAACAGAAATATAAAAAGAAGGAAAAAACAAAAGCGCACGAAAAAAAACGATTTAAATTTATTTTATTTAATTGATTTACAGTTTATTTTATCGCTTTTTATGTGCATTTATCTTATCGACTTTATTTGTCAAATTCCAGGCGAAATATTTAAAGAATACGGATGAAAATGAAAAAAAAAAAAAAAAAAAAAAACCCAGTCAATTTCTCTGTACCATACTTTGGGCAACCTCTATGAAATCATCCGTTGGCGTGCATGTCTAGTACCTTTAATAAACGCTCCAGCGGGTTACAGTTATAGACTTGAGCCTCTGTTCTGAACAGCGCTGCTCTGTTGAAGAGAAGTCGCTGCCAGTTTTGCGGCGAAACGAAGCGAACGGAAAAAGGATAAACTGCAGGATTCATGTGAAACTATCGGCGTGTTCCAGGAGGCGGCGAAGACAGCTGAGCGCAAATACTTCTCTGATCCCATCTCTAAAACCTTTTTTTCCCCCACCGTTGACTCATTCTACCAGACCCTCCCGTTACAACCTTTCCAAAGAGTTTTCCACGGCCGTTCGATC
>NW_025048054.1:412500-415000 GCF_018831695.1 Puntigrus tetrazona | reverse complement strand
AGAAAATTAAACAGATATTGTCTAAAAAAATGCATACATTTATAATGAGTAATTTCTGCATTAAAATTAATTAATGTCCATAAATAAAGACTGCATAGACAATTAATAGATGCGTATAAGGAAAATTAATACATTTATAGTTAGTTACCTTTGCATTAAAAGATCGTTGGCATATAGAAAAAAAATGGCATAGGACAATTTTTACATTTATAAAATTAAACAAAAACAAAAATATTAATTTTCATAAATGAAATAATTATAACTAGAGACAATTAATAGATTGTGTATAAATAAAATGCATACATTTATAATTAGTTATTTTTTCATTACAAAATTGAGTTTGCATAATTAAAAAAAAATTATTGTATTGAGAAAATATAAATTTTATACATTTACATAGTTTAAATATATTTATTTTCATTCAGAAAATGAGTAAATATTACATAGACAATTAAAATAAAGCCTAATCTATGTTCACTAGGAGTTTTTTGACCTGTGAATTATATAATAATACGTAATAAGTGAAACAACATCTTTCATTTACAGTAATAAATGAGATGTTTCTGCGCTACAGTAATAAATGCGCTGAAAAAGCAAATGTCACAATGCAAAAATATCATTTTGAGGTGAAACATGACAAAACGCAGACTACAATACACCGACGCCTGCCATTGGTCAGCCAGACAGATAGCCCCGGCCCCAACACGCGTCATTGGCCGAGTCAAATCCATCAAATGCCACCTTTTTAGCTGTTGAAGTACGCTCTCAATGATAAAGACGAGTCACGACGGCTCCATAAAAAATCTCGAGAACCTCAAGACGTTTCTTTGTGGAAGCGAAAAAGTTTTTTTTGCCGTGAAGAAGCTATCCTTCCTGGTCTGATGGGTATTTACGGCTCGGCCATATGCTCCGTGTTAACTCACATACCTGCTGCCAATTAGAGCCTGGTCCCCTCAAACGTAAGCACACTAACGAGTCACGACAGGCCCGCTCCGCAGCGTCCGGAGTTTACAAAGAAGACTGCTTTCAATAAGAGCTTCACACCTGCTGAGAACACGGCAGATCTCTGTGTGTGTGTGCATCGTCTCCTGGACGGAGAATAAATATCACTAATATTAATAAGTGGCTGCAAACTATTTTTTTTAGCTACGTTTAATGTAAAAAAATAAGTTGAAAGTTAGTCAACTAAATTAGTTTATTTTTTTAATGTAGCTAAAATGTACCGATTCCAAACACTTATCTTAAAAATTAGTAAATTAATTTAATATTTTTACTATTAGTAGAAATATATAAAAAATTTGAAATATATTAAAAATTGTATTACATTATACAATTACAGAATATTTTTTGATTAACATTAACATGTTTATATATATATATATAAATAAATGAAAATAATAGATGTAGAAATATAACAAAACTTTAAATTAAACATTACATTATAAATTATATATGATTATTTTTAGATTCAATATTTCTATGGCTAACTTCCAAAAAACTTATTATATTATAACAATATATTATCATTTCAAGTAAAAAAAAAAAAAAATCATATATACAGTATATATATATATATATATATATATATATAGTATATATATATATATATATATATATATATATATATATATATATATATATATATATATATATATGAACCATATCTTAAAATGTCACTTCTATATTATTATTGTAATCAATAATAAAATACATTTGTTAATGCACATTTTATATTATATTAATTCTACTATTGTTTTCTTACTATTTATATTAAACAATTTGCAATTAAAATATATTATCGTATTAAATAGTTTTGAATAACAGCATGAGTTGACAACCCTAATAACCCTTACATTTGCATTACAATATATATATATATATATATATAAACATTCTATTAAGTATTTCTATTACAAATGTCTATTACGTGTATGATACATAATAAGCAACAAACAGTATAAATCTGTGTTTTATATGTATTTTACGAGGTATTGTAGTTTCCTGAACAGATCTGAGACTCAGCGGTGGCCTCACGGGAAACCAGCGAAAGCCGGACAACACCTACTCCATCTTCTCCATCTTCTCCACACAGTCAAACACAGCTGTGAGCGAGGACACCACCGTCTCTCTCTCGCCTGCTTATTTCCTCAGGGATCCTGATAATACACAGACCCCGTCCGCTGAAGTGCACTAAAACAGCTCCTTCTTGACCCGCTAAGAGACACGGCTTCTCGTCACGTACTAAAACCCAGGAAGACACCACCACCACCTTCAGACACCGCTTCACAGAGGAAAAGGTATGAAGTTCAGTTCGGCTCACTGAGTCTCATTCATTTCTTCAAATAATTACAAACAAGAGCTGAAAACATGGCTCGTTGTAAATAATGTGCTTTAAACCTCCAAAACACACACAAAAACATACACATCTATTTTTAATATGACTGTGTGTGTGTACATATATATCTACTATATATATATATATATATATATATATATATAT
>NW_025048054.1:397500-400000 GCF_018831695.1 Puntigrus tetrazona | reverse complement strand
CCAAAACGGCCGTTCGAGAGACGGTTCGTACGTTCACCAAACGCCAGAAACTCACCCGTCATTGGAGCAGGTCAGAAACTCCTCTTTAATTTTGGGATGCCAGCAGCCGTCGTTCAGCATCGCTGTGTGACCCTAAGAGACACAGCACAGATTCACATCACTTTTAAGAAGCTGAGAGCTAATTAAGAAACATTACAATCTGAATCGGGAAAAAATAAATAAATAAATAAAAAAAAAAAAAAAAAATAATAATAATAATAATAATAATAATAATAATAATAATATATATATATATATATATATATATATATATATATATATATATATATATATATATATATATATATATATAATTTTTTAGTATATATATATATATATATATATATATAAATAAATAAACAGTTTGAATCATAAAGAAATAAATATACACAGCAAGTAAAATACTAATTAATACCAACAAATGAAATTTTAACCTGAATGAAATGGCAATAGATTAACAAATAAATAATTTTAATCATATTGATACATCTGGGTGCAATTCCAAAGGTTTGGTTCATATCAATAAATAAAATTAAAACTAAACGAAATCGAACGAATAATTTGGATCATAGTAATAAAATACAAATGTCAAAATCCTATAAATAGCTCAATAATGCATACATAAATCCAAATAATATATGAACAACATTAACAAAATTAATAAATAAAAAAAAACGAAAAAAATCATTTTATGGATGCAATTCCTAAAATTTGGTTCATATTAATTCATTTTTAAAATAATTAAAATCTGTATTAAAATGTAAGAATCACATTATTACATAAAACAAAATAATATTTTAATGAATATCTTGAATATAATATTTTAATGAATATATCTATATCTATATATCTATATATATATATATATATATATATATATATATATATATATATATATATATATATATATATATAAAACCTATACTATATATATATATAATTTAAATACATAATACATAATAATTTGAATCATGCTACTCAAAATGTAAAAAGAAAAAACTACTAATACTATTCCAGTAAAAATAGAATCGCATTAATGCATAAATAATAAAAATAATATTGTAATTAATAACGCATTAAAACATAAAAAAAAAATCTGGACCAGATTCCAAAAAATATATCAAATAAATAAATAAAACAGAAAAAGCGCTACAATTTAAATGCAATTCCAATAAATCATTTGAATCACGTTACTAAATAAAAAAAATGTAGTAATTTAAACAAGTACATTTCCAATAAATAATTGACCTTGTCAAAAAAGCTGATTATATAAAATGTAATAATTGTTTTGTACATTAACCAGTGTGCATGTATATGTATATATCAGCCTAACATGAATAAAACAGCGTTCTGTCTGTTTCACATTGACGCTCTACAGAAGAAAACATGTTTCTGGTGTTGACTTTAACGTGTTAATTTAGACGCAGGAAATGAGAGTCCAATCGGAGAACAGGAAGCGCTGTTATAAAGTCATTGCGAGCGAGTAAATAAAGCTGTCAGTGATTGTCTGTAATGATGAGCACATGCTGCCTCGTTTGAAGCGCATTATTAAAGCGTGCCCTTCGCTCGCTGCATCATAACAAATATGTTCGGGATATTCTCCCGCAAGCCTTTGTTCGCTTGACCTCGTGAGACACAAAACACAGATTCAGAGGATATCTGGCTGAATGCTGTGACTCAGCATCACAACTACTTCCTGTCGGCCGGTGACTAAACAGGAAACAAAAGACGGTTTGTTTGGAGCCGCTGACCTCAGACGCAATACGAACGAAAAATAAAAGAAAAACTGTCGAAAATTCTGTTTGCTAAATGAAAGAAAATATAAATATTTAACACTAAAACCTTTTTGTGCTCTTGTTCTTTTTATTAGTTGTGTTTTTTTTTTATAACTAATGTTTTTATTTTTTTTTCTCACCAGGACTGCATTTATTTGATCAAACACGTTAGAAATTGTGAAATGTTATTTTAATTCGAAATAACCGTTTTCTATATAAATACATTTTAAAATAAAATTGATTCCCGTGATGCAAATCTGAATTATGATCATTAGTGCTCATTTATTAATAATGGTTGTTAATAATATTATTTTTGAAAGCAGCTTGACATTTTTGTGGAAACTCTAAAGCTTTATATTTTTCGGGATTCGCAGATGAATAGTTTTTTTGAGTAAAACTAAATAAGCAATTTATCGGATTTATTTAAATATTTAAATAAAATATATATATATATTTTTTTAAATAAATTTAAATAATTATTTACATTTATTTACTGTCACTTTTAATGCGTTCTAAATAAATAGAAATATTAAATTCATTTTTTTCAACTAAACACTACCCCGAAGTATCACAAGAGTTTTCGACATTAATGTTTTTTGAGCAGCAAAGCAGTATATTATTATGATTTCTGAAAGATCACGTGACACTAAAGACTGGAGTAACGATGCTAAAAATTAAGCGGTGCA
>NW_025048054.1:347500-380000 GCF_018831695.1 Puntigrus tetrazona | reverse complement strand
AACAACACAGCAAAAACTGCTCAAGAATGACTTAACTATAAGAGTTTTGTGGTAATAATAAATCCTGCGTCTACTACAGGTGTATTAGTTGACTTTAATCATCTCACCTGCTCGGCTGAAGCGTTCCTGATCGGGACACATCCAGCGCTGATCGGGATAAAGCGCCGTCTCTGATCAACTCACACAAAATGTCCTTGACGTCACTGAGGCCGCTGACCCCCAGAGTGTCCTCGGCCGGCCTGAAGAGAGAGAAACACGACGAAATCAGGACAAATACAGAGGACACCGCCGGAAAGAGTCAAATCCTTCAGACTCACTTCACGGGATTCTCAAGCAAGGACTCCATCACATCTGCAGGAAAACAACCAGAGACACACACGTC
The DNA here is from genome assembly GCF_018831695.1 of Puntigrus tetrazona. Lineage (NCBI taxonomy): Eukaryota > Metazoa > Chordata > Actinopteri > Cypriniformes > Cyprinidae > Puntigrus > Puntigrus tetrazona. Next base: position 379,618 of record NW_025048054.1, on the reverse strand, counting down.
CATGACGTCCGCTGTGTAGGTGTGTGTGTGTGTGTGTGTGTGTGTGAGCGTGTGTGTGACTCACCAGGATCAGTATCTGGCTCATGCTGCTCCAGTTTCACTGAAAACAAGCAGATCGTGTTAAAGAGAGCCCCGAGGAACCTTAAACACAAACATACAGTTCAGTTCAAATTTATCCATAAAACACTGTGTGACTGCAAGAAATAATGCTGTTCTCGAGACATATTTCATTTTAATTTAATAATTTAATAATGTTTTTTATTTCACATTTTTTTATTTTGAGGGGATTTGAATAGTACCAATTATATTAACGAAATATTTATGATCCATTTATGACCTGCGAAACATGTTTTGAGCATAAAAATAACTCAAACTGTAATAAATCTTAAATGCGCAGCCTTAAGCTCTTTCTTAAAAAAAGCCACTTGCTAGATTATTTCTGAATTAACTTAAAAATGCTTAAATGTATTGTTATTAAGACTGCACAAAAATACTATTTTAAAACTTAAAAGCCAGAAATCTAAAGTTGTGCTCTGAATTTGAGGTTACTATCATAAAAAATGAGCTTTTAGATTTTGTTTTAGCACACTACTAAACAATACAACATTTTTTAAGACGGTTTAAGCTTTTCAAATCATTTGCATGATTTTTGCATGTGTGTTTATATAGAAAGTGACACATCCTTTATCAAGTGTTATAAAAAATTAAAAAACAAAAATGTTCATTTTTTTCCAGATGAGACAAAAATAACCGAACAGCAACAGAGGGCTAAATAAAAATATATATACATATTTAAAAATTAAAGCAAACACATAAAATACAGACTGTTATAAATCAGAGTGAATGACATATTTTAAAAAAAAATTAAATACAGGTAAATATTCAATATTACAATTTATTGTGCTTTTTGTTTGCTTTTTAAAGACCAGGCAATGATCATACCCTGTGTTATATTAACAAAGCAATGCATCACATCTTTCTGAATTTTTATTACATATACAGTGTCTATTTAAAAGGGAAAAATAAACTTTCAAGTATCATATATATATATATATATATATATATATGATACTTGAAAGTTTATTTTTCCCTTTAAATATATATATATTAATGCAGTACATATTGATATTTTGAAGGCTTTTTTGTGTATTTTTCAATTTTATTAAACAATTAATTCATTTTCTGTGTGTTTTTAAAGTCTATACTCTTGACAGTCTGAATTTGTGTTTAATAAAAAACAACTACATTTTTTAGAAAATTATTATGGTATATGTTATTAATATTTTGAGTTAGGGTTTATTTGTCCGTTTTCTATTTATTTATCTTAAACACTTAAATTGTTAGCTACGAGTTTAAAATCTTCTAAACCTCTTTAGTCTTTCTAAACACAGCTTTTGACATGATTTTTGTATGTAATTTTTAGCTTTAGTTGTTTAAAAAAAACTAACACTAAAAATGAAACGATAAACTAGCAACCTAGTAACCTTTAAAGAAACACACGAACAGCAAAATCTAAAATCTAAATTAAAATAAGAAAAAATAAAAATTATAACCAATTCAAAATAATAATAAAATGTCAACTGCCCTAAATAAAATAATTATATATATATATATATATATATATATATATATATATATATATATATATATATATACATATATATATATATATATATATATATATATATATATATATATATATATATATATATATATATATATATATATATATATATATTATTATATATTATTTATTATATATATATTATTGGTCATTTTAAATCATTTTAAAAGAATAGAGATGGTTGAGTGAATGGATTCTAATGGAAAGCCGTGTTGATCATGTACCTGTCGGAGGAAAGCGCTCGTGATGGGCTGAACTTCGGATCAGTGCAGAAGGAGATAAAACCTCCCGGTCTCGTGTCTCCGGGTCGGCCGTGGCTCCAAAACGATGCGGTGAAGGACAGTAACTCCTCACTGTTCACACATTCAGCAGGACCGGTAAACCACTTTGTCTGTTCTCCTCTATTTCTCTACATAAAGCTGCTGAAGCCGCCTCACCTTCTCGTACGACCCTGAGAGAGCTGGACTGAGGCTTGTTCTCCGTCACTGAAGGACTCAGCGTCTCAATAGTGTTCACCAGCTGAAAGAGAGCACAGTCACAGCTAGGCTCGGGAATCGAAAATCAATTACAACCGCTGAATCGGTCAGGAAACGTATTTTAATTCAACCTATCAATGTGTGCATCTTTTATTGTCAGCTGGAAAAAAACAGCTGTTAAAAACGCATTTGCCTTTGAATGATTCATTCAACAGATTCTCTTAGAAACACTGATTCATCTAGTAATAAAAAGCAGTGGATCTTAAATGCATCATTGAATATTTTCATGGTTTTCAATTAAATGTTTTGCAAAAAAAGAGACACAAAACACTTGAGACCAAGGCAAAACACACACAAGGAATGTGTTTTAACGTGGTTTTTACTCCAAACATTAGTCGAGTATTTAAAATAATTAGTTTCGAGTTGATGTGGCTTCTTACAAAGAACAAGCAGTGCTAAAGGCTGTTGGTTACAACTGCATTTTATACTTTTTAATAATGAAAATGTTAATAACTACAATAAAAACTCGTATTATCTAAGTCAGGGTTGCCAGGTTTGCATAGAAAAAACCTAATAAAAAAAAAACAGTAAAAATCTCGTTCCTGGGGCTACACATAGGGTCACCGGGCTCACTTCAACCCACGGATATGAAAAACAACCCACGGCAACAGTGTTAAAGTACCGCAATTCTGCAGACTTGGCAACACTGGTCGTAGTCTTGCGTTTATTACTCAAGCTGAATCAATGCAAGCAATTAAAAAGTGCTGTATGTACGTTTTTGACTCTACTAAAGCACAAAAATGCCATAACATGTTTGCAGATATTTAAGAAATATGCTAAATAACCATACTTGTTTATATGGAAAACAATGCTACAGTCAAATATTCTCCTTTTGGCAGAATGTGCGTTCCGGGCCCGAATGTCTGTCTCTGTTTTTGTTCATGAAACCCACCTACTGCCAGTTTACCCAATTTGTACTTTGTCGCCCCGGGTTGCTAGTTGGCGGAAAACACTTTTTACAGTTTTTCATTTACTGTCAGGTGCGCTTGTTCTTGTCGGTGCCATCAATCTGGCAACCCGCATCAAGTCAAGTGAGAAATCCTCTGCATACAGCACCTTTAAATGTTTATTCATCACGCAGCTTCTTACCAGTCTGGTGCTGGCGAACTCTCGGTCGATGTTATCAGCGATGCTCTGCAGTCTGAGCAGCTGAGCGTCCATCTCCGACAGCCGCGCTGAGATCTGACTCCTGGACATCACCAGCCGGTCCAGAGCGCTCGGAGGTGAAGCACTAACGCCCGCCAGGACGCTCAGAGTCACGGGGTCACCGCCGAGAACGACTTCGGGAGGCATGCGCACTACTGAGGGACCTGCAGGAGGATCAGACCAGTCAACACAGATAGCAGGAGCGTAACAATACACGTACCTCCCTTATATATACAGCTGTGATCATAAGTTTTCATACCCCTTGCAGAATAACTGAAACTAAATAACAGGGATCACAAAAATTGCATTTTTTTATTTAGCGCTATTGTGAATAAGCTATTTCACATAAAAAAAAAAAAATATATATATATATATATATATATATATATATATATATATATATATATATATATATATATATATATATACACACACTCCACATATAAACTAACAACAATTTGTACCAAAAAAAATACCCTTGATTCTTCATAGTATGCGTCATTTCCTGAATTATCTAGTTATTAATTTAATTATGAGCAAATTTGTGTACGTAAAACAAATTAAATAAAAGTCTGTCAATGGATACATTTTCGTTTTTGCGATATTTTCTAGCGTACTATTAATGTTTGTATTATTTAGTTATAGCTAATTTAATTTTTAGCGACTTTTGCACGCCCCGTTTGCTTCAAACATGGACACAGTTTAATGAAAAAAAGTTTTTTTCCTGGGAAATCATGCGAAACACAATTTTCACAACATTTTTTGGGGCAGATTTTGTTCTTTACTAGACACCGTTTCATTCGCTTGCAACAAAAAAAATGCTTCACGCTTTAAACTAGGCTTACAGGCTTATAATAAAATAATAAATGAACAGGTGTAAACATAAGCAGCAAAACTATCATAATAAAACATTACAAAAAATGCACGTCACCAATCAATTGAATCAATTGTCACTTATTATTGAAATATTAAGTTATATCGTAGGTCGAATGGCGAAAACGCTGCACTGAAAGATGGTTTTATTAGTGCTTCTGTACCTGGATCCTCTCCTTCCAGATTCTCAGTGAAGGGCTCGGTGTCGTCAGGGGCGGAGCTTAGGTCCTGTTTGTGGGCGGGGTTTACGACAGACGCCGCTAGTAGGTGGAGCTGAGCAGATGAGGGCTGACTCTGAAGCAGAGCGCCGTCTGTCAGATCGATCACGTTGATGAACCTCCGTCCCTCTGGATTCTACAAGAACAGAGAGACGACCGAAGCCTCAGCCTCAAAGCGTTCAAGCGTTCTTACGCTACAATACGGGTTTTATTGTTTCCCTACAAGTTCCGAGCCAGACTCCGCGGGGCCTGCATTCTCGGCATCTGATGATTTTTCTTTAGAGTAGCGAAGATTCAGGAAAACGTCTGGAGGAACGACAGGAACGACGTCTATCAGCCCTCCTTCAGCTGTGGAGAAACACATCAGATACACAGCGGAGACATTCACAAACAACGAGCTACATCAGTTTTAATACATCATATTTTTTCATCATCTGACTGGATTCTTCAGTTTTCTCAGTTATTTATTATAAATATATATATATATATATATATATATATATATATATATATATATATATATATTTTATATATATATATATATATATATATTTTAATATATATTTAAAATATAAAATATATATAATATATATATATATATATATATATATATATATATATATATATATATATATATATAAATAATATATATATATATATATATAAATATATATTTAATATATATACATTTTTTTTTTAGACAAATTACAGTGTAAATGTAATATTTTCCCCATTTTTCTGTCGCTGCTATTTTTGTAGACCATCTTTATTTCTTTTATTTATTTTTGCTTCTGATGCTAATAGAAAAAAAGTGTTTCTAATGCAAAACAAAAATCTTAACCCTTTAGCTACGTTTAAAAAAGTTACTGAAACTTTATTTATTAGCCTAAAGTAATAATTTATTTAAATATTGATGATCTCGAGTGCTCGTTCCGGCCCCGGATCCATCTGACGAACTCACGAGCAGACGGCATGCTGGGAGAAGAAGAAAGCTGGACGGAAACGGCTTCATCTGTGACGGAGCGAGGCGGTTCTGGAGCAAACAAAGGCAGAGGTTAGATCGGTGAAGTTAAAGCACACGATCTCAGCGATCCGAGCACGCACCTGCGTCGGTGTTTGTGCAGGCGTCCTGGATGTCAGGAGCTCTCTTCTGAGTGGAGGCCAACGCATGCAGCTCGGCCGAGGACATGTACGCCTTCTCCAACAAGCGCTGTCCGGACAGCTCCGAGTCAAAGCAGCCTGAGCAAAACACATGCACGTTCATCCACAGCTGAAGAACACAAGGAAGACGGGCAGAGCTCGGGAAGCGATGCTGATACGGCGAAAACTACCGCTGGGAACTAAATACATGCTTAAATTACATAAAAAATTACTTTGAAAAATAATAAATAAATGAATAATCCTAACTTAATTACATATGTTGTCTTAACCAAACTAAAAAACATTCAAAAAAATTGAATATATATATATATATATATATATATATATATATATATATATATATATATATATATATAATAAATAACAGAACGTAAAATTACTTTAAAATTAAATGCAAAAATATAAAAATTGTGAATCATGCAAATTGTGAATCAAAAATATCACTTGCACAAAAAATGAGCAACTAAATATATAAGATGTAAGAGTAAACGATTAACTTATTTAACATGTTCTAATGGAATGTATAAACATTTATTTTGACGTAAAACGGACAAAATGCATAATAAAATCAGGTTTGGCGATTGAAATAAAGCTTTAAAATTATATAAATGTTACATGAAGAACTTAAAAAACTAACTGAAAATGACAAATGTTGTTAAAATAAAGTCAACTTAAGCAGAAGTACTGAAACAAATTAAAGCTCAACAGAAAAGTTAAATAATAATAAAAAAGTTTTAAAACTATATATAAAAGTGAAAATATAAAAATGATTACCTCAAAATATCACAGATTTACAAAATGAGCAATTAAACACAAAATATAATGATTAAGAAATAATTTAAATTACTTAAAAAAACTTAAATTACTATAACTAAATAGAAATATAAAAGCAATTTCTAAAATAAAATAAACCCTGACAATATAAAATTAAAAGCTTTTTACAATATTAACAAAAGCTTTTAATTTTATATTGTCAGGTTTATTTTATTTTAGAAATTGCTTTTATATTTCTATTTAGTTATACTTAATTAAATAATTTAAAATATATTTTTTATATATATAATAATATTATATATATATATATATATATATATATATATATATATATATATATATATATATATATATATATATTATTTCTTAATAATTATACTTTATATTTAATTGCTCATTTTGTAAATCTGTGATATTTTTAGGTAATCATTTTTATATTTTCACTTTTTTATATTAGTTTTAAAAACTTTCACAATATTAAGAAATCCTACAAATGAATATGAAGTAAGCTAAATATGACTGTCAGAAACAGATTTGCTCACCTGAAGGAGAGGTGTAGGCGTCCGTCTCGTCCGGCGCGTCTTCTGCAGGCTGAACACAACAAACACAACAAACACAACATGACCGACTTCACCCTCATACTCTACAGAAAGGAAAAGTTCATCAAAACACATACAGTTTTGGGATCCAGAGACTCCGGAGGTATGATGGAGTCTTCCGGTCTGAAAGTGACGGCAGTACTGTCCTCCTTCTTCTTCTTCTTCTCCTCTCTCCTCTTCTGTCTGACGAACACAAAGGCAGAATATGTAGGATTTAGTTTAAGTAGCACAGGTATATAACAGACAACGATACACAGCACAGGTCAAAATGACTAAATGTTGCTATTTTGTACATTTCCTACCATAATATTTTATGTTTAGTAATATCGACTGCTAAAAACTTCATTTGGACAACTTTAAAGGTGATTTTCTCAATATTTAGATTATTTTTAGCATCCTCAGATTTTAAATAGTTGCATCTCAGCCGAAAATCATCTGATCCGAACAAACCAGACATCAGTGGAAAGATGATTTTATTAAAAAAAAAACACGGTCACCTCTTGACGGACGGGCCGCTTGTGATCTTGTTCTGGGGGACGGGGTCGGTCTGTAAGAGCTGTAGTCTGGCCCCGGGGCCCGTGTGTGTCGCTGGGGCCCGTCTCGACAGCTCCTCCAGCGGGATGAGACGAGGCGTTCGTAGCGGAGCAGAGCTGAAGCGCCGGACCTACAAACATCAGTGTGTGTCTGATCACTATCCACTAATCCACTAGAATCTTAGAGATATGAATATTACCATAAAGTTATGGGTGTTATTCTATTAAATGAGCAAAAACTTTACCTGTCAAAATATTGCATATTGTGTTTTTAGTACGAAAATTAATAATTTAATGGTTTGATCACACTATTATTGATATTCTCATTTTTATATTCTTGGTTGAAGTGCTGTGCATTTTTCAAAATGTTATAATATAATAAAAAAAAATATTGTTCTGAGTCATTTAATTATTATTTAAACCACGAGTACATTAATTATAAATTAAGCAATTTATTTATTTATATTTAACTATAAATTATATAAATTATTATATTATCTAAAATTCTGATGAAAAAATGTATTATTATTAAAGTCATGAGGATGTGTAAAAAGGAATAAAAATAAATTATAAATGTCTTGATTAAAATAATAATAACAATAATAATATATTATTATTAGTTAAATAATACAATATAAAATTATTGTACAAAATTAATATATTAAAATAATTTATAGGTAATTAATATTCTGAGTAAATAGGAAAACAAAAAATATATTTTACATGAAATAAAAAGTGTGTATGTATATATATATATATATATATATATATATATATATATATATATATATATATATACTGTAATATACAGTGAAGAAATTATATTTTTGCTTTTATGAAAGTCTTCATAACAGATATAAAATATATTATATAAAATTAAAATGATTGTAATGAGTAAATTAATATTTATTTACTCTCAGCAGTAATGATTATTATCTAATACATTTAGTAAATGTTATTTAAAAATGACTATTCCCATTGATATTGTTACTAATACATTTAGCGAAAACATTATTATGACATACTCCGCTCTCGTACAAAGCTGTGAGCAAAAAGTATTTCCATAACAATCGGCTGCTGGTGTAAGACGAGACTCACAGCAGCAGGTGGATCCGGCTCTCTGTGCAGCAGCTGAACTCTGGGCAGTCTTGCCGTGGTGGATTGTGGGACGCGAGGCAGCGTGACGGGCCGCTGGGTGTCCGGGTGAAAGCGCAGCAGGGGAAGAGCCGGAGGAGCTGCCGGAGCTGCCGGCCGGACACACGAGGGGTCAGACGCGGCCCAGGCCTGCCTCACGGGAGCCGGAGGAAGCTGCAGGAGTCTGAGTCCGTGTGTCCGAGCTCCAGCGGTGGTCAGAAGCCCTCGGGACGTCGGGATCAGGCCCCTGCCCTGAGGGGGACCGTCCTCCGGCCAGTCCGAGCCAATGAGCAACTGCTGGACTTCCTGGGAGAGATTCAAGTCAAATACTAATTAATAAATATTCCATCAATAAATACATACACACAGATTATTATAGATACATTTTTAATGACCATAATATTTTATTATTATTGGTAAATCAAATTAAATATGATAATTAAATAAGTATTATTATTTATATATCAAATAAATTGTTAACTAAATAATAATAATAACAACAACTAATTATTATTATTAATAATAAATTAATTATACTGATTAATAAATATTATTATAATAATTATTTCAAATATCAGTCATTACATATGCTTATATTGAATCAATACATATATTTATTAATAAAATCACATATTAATATTGATTAATACTGGCAAATTATACTACATAATCAAATGACAAATAATAATTTATTATTATTAATAAATATAAATATATAAAAATGCATAAATATTGAAAAAACTAGTTGATTATTATTATTAGTATTATTATTATTATTATTAAATAAATAATATTGCTGAAAAAATATATAATAAATACACGATCAATGGATACAAGAAAATATTGATAAATAGATCTTTTTTTTTTATTATTGCCGTATACCAATATTTTATATTCTCTTAATTAGTTATCAAAAGTTAATATAAAAATTAAAGTTAATACAAAAAAGTTATAAATAATAAAAACAACATTTCAATACAATTTAAATCTATTTAACAGGTAGGTTAAAAATGTATGCACAGCTTTCTAAATAAATACTGCGCATTTTCTGTTTCTAAAAATACGTTATGTTATACAATATAAACTATTACAGATAATATTCCAAAAACATTATAAAATGGAAATCAAATAATGTATTTTAAATGACCATAAAAGTCAAATATAAATGTATAAAAAAATTAAATAATGTATTTTAAATGACCATAAAAGTCAAATATAAATGTATAAAAAACATGAACTAAATCTTCAAAGATGATAAAAATGACGTAAAACTAAATAAAATATGAAAATAGAAAAACATCATTCAAAAATATTATTTTCACCAAGTAAAAAATGCTAACATAACACCGATATTATTTGTATAACGGGTGATATTACCTGAGGTTTGCGGCTTGTGTTTCTCCGCTTACTCTCATTACGTGGATTGAGATCAGATGCTGAATTCACGTCCTGGGTGATGTTAACCCTTTCCTCTCCGCTGGCTGCTGTTGGGAGGCTGGTGTGGTCACACGCAGTGTGCTGGGCATTCTGGGTAAGAGACTGGCTCTGGGCCGGCAATGCAGCTGCACTGGACTGAGACAGCGGCAGGTTTGAGAAAGACGCTCCGACGACCTGCATGAGACTCATGAAGTTGATTTGCTGAAGCTGAAACGGAAAAAAAAAAAAAACAGAAAACGTTTGGGCACTGAAACATTTATATCAGCGTTTTCTATTAATTACTTAATGACTCTGATGGCCGAAAAAGATTTGAACATGAACTGAAAATACTTTTTAGAATTTTAGAATTTTTATAAAACACATTTTATAAATTTTACAATTATATAAAAGATCTCCAGCACTAGTTTTTGTGCTAATGATTGTCAAATAAAACTCTGTAACAACTCTTGTAATTATTATTTCATATATATATATATATATAAATATATATATAAATATATATATATATATATATATATACATACACACACACACACACACACACACATATATATATATATATATAGAGAGAGAGAGAGAGAGAGAGAGAGATTTACATATAATTACAAATAATACTTTTTGACAAATACACATTACAAATAAAAATGGATATTAAATACATTATTAATACATATATAAAATGTATTAAATCAATCATTGACACATTGTTATTTTTGTTAAATATATATACAATATTGATAAATATTACTGACAAAAAGAATAATATAAATAACATTGTGTTTTATGCCATTTACTGTCAAAGCATGTCAAACAATTCTCTTTAACATCTCTTCTATGTATTAACTGTTTGCAGTAGTAGTAATAATAATAATAATAGCTATTATTATTGTACATGTCATGGATTATAAATATAAATGTAATCACTGTTATCAAATAAAAAGCGATTAAATATTAACAAATATTAATAATAAATATTTATATATTAATAAAAAATTATATCAGTAAATTATTATTATTATTAATAGTTTTTCAAAATTTAAATTTAATTTATTTATTTATTTATTTATTTATTCAATTTATTTAGCATCATTGTTTGGACAAAATTCATAACGAGATGTGATTATAAGCCTGTCTATATATTATATCAAATTTGAAATTAAGAACAAAGTATAAGTATATAAAGTAATTATATTTTTTATATATATATATATATATATATATATATATATATATATATATATTATTTTTTTTTTTTTACAATCAGTTGCATAATCTTTACTATATTGGTACTATATAATGTAGAGACTTTCTTACAGTGCAGCAGATTCATGCATTTAACGTAAAAATACAGAAAAGCGTTACCCAGAATGCTGTGGGCAGACGTACCTGCACCAGCCTGAAGAGCTCGTCCTGTAGCAGCTGTCTGACGGGGTCTGTGTGTGTTTGGGGCTCGCTGTGAGGTGCTGCGCCGCCGGGAATCATGGGTAACGGTGCTCCGTCTGAAGCCGAGAGCTCAGGTCTGAGAGGAAAACAGAATCGTTCAAAATTAACAGCTGCAACACGTTTTCTTAATTAATCAAACTTAGGACTTTTTTTTTTTAGATATAGGGTCGGTTATTTTAGAAAGCCAAACTAACTAGCTATAACTAATGATAATAATAATAGTGAGAGGTATATTATTTTAACTGTACGCTACGCTTCACTTTAGACTATTAGATGATCTTCACCTGTCCAGCGGCGCACAGGAGACGTGTTTTCCCTCGGATCTGAAACGAGATCAGACACACACACACACACACACACACAGATGAGCGTAACGTGAGCGCCTGAGCTCTGCTTACCGTCTTCAAGTGTCAAGGGTTAAAGGAGACCTGCACAGACTCACTGTGATTGTGAGGAGGGTTCACCTGGGTCCGGAGGCTGTAGATCAGTCAGTGTTAAAGCCTGTGGAAACATCAGGGACCTCATCTAATCACTGGAGAACTCTACAATATCCTGCTTATCATACGGCTAGTGCAAATAACAAACTAAATAAATACATATACAAAGGATATCATATATTAAAAATAACTATTTATACAACAACAATCAAAAATTATTAGAAAAATGTATTATTAAGTAAAAATAAATAAATTATAATAATTAAAAAATAAATAAAAATAAATAAATAAATATATATATATTTTTTTATGTGTATACATAATATGCACAGTAAACATGCATGTACTATGCAAACAAAAACATCAACTGCGATATATCATTTGACAGCACTAGTAATTATATATTTGAATAAATTTGTACTGTTAAATTGGTATTAATAATGACAAATATTGACATAGAATTTATTATTATTATTATTATTATTATTAAACATTAATAATAAGAATAAATAATAATTATCATAAATATTATTAACGTATTACCCACCAATAACTGTATTAGTACATTATTAACTTAATATTAACCGTAACTGAATTATTCATTATTAAACAAATTCTTATTAAATGGATATTAATGATAAATAATATTATATTAAATAATAATTAATATCAGATTGTCAATAGAATGAATACATATTACTGATTAATAAATATTGATTTGAATATAAACCTTATGATGTGAAAAGAAAATGATCATAACACATCTTTATAATATGTATTATGACTAATTAAAATATATATTATTTACTGAAATAAATCAATATTAAGGATAAGTATTGGCAAATAATCTTTGCTGATAAAGTAGCATTTAAGATTATTATTATTAATACTACTAAATAAATATAGTATTAAATAATGATAAATAAATATAATTTATTGTTTTTGAGGTAATTGTTTAGTTATAAATAATATATATTGGTTGAATGGTAAATATTCAATATCAGTGACGTATGAAATCATTAGTGATCTCTGTAGACTGATTGGGCAGCAGACAGTCACCTGATCTCTGTGATCTCTGCTCTGATTGGTCCATGATGCCTCGGTGACATCAGAAGAGCTGCTCTCGTCTGTAAACAAAACGACAATCAACAAGAATAGAAAATACGCTTTTAATTAACATGGGATAATAATTAGTTTGCGAATCATAATCAAACTAATGTTTTTCTAAACACAAAAATATATATTGATAGAAATAATTTGATATTTATTCAAAATAAATAAATATATATACACGCATATATATATATATATATATATATATATATATATATATATATATATATATATATATATATATATATATATATAATAAATAAATATATATATATATATATATATATATATATATATATATATATATATATATATATATATATATATATATATATATATATATATATATATATATATATATATATATATATATATATATATATATATATATATATATATGTGTGTGTGTGTGTGTGTGTGTGTTATTTATTTATTTATTTAATAAAACAGAAAAGTCAGAGTAGAGGAATCTGACCGTCTGTAGATGTGCGTCTGATGTCTCGGATCTGTTCATCAGACATCACCGTCTCTTCTCGTTCAGACGTCTCCTCGGCTTCATGAGCGCTGAGAACAAACACCACACCACACCGTCAGAACCGCATTTCTATCTGTGAACTCTATTTAGCTGCCTTCAGTCACTGGTGTGGTTTTTGTAATCGCTTCTGGCATCTTTAAAAGCTCTGAATCGATTATCTGGAAACGCTTAAATATGGGACTTTTCAGTGCTTTTGTTGTTATTGCGACTGGCCTAGAAACTATTGGGTATTTATTTAGCTATTTTCGGTTGAAAACAAGTTTATACAAAAAGTTTAAATACTAATAAAATTAATATATAATATATTAAACAAAATTATATATTTAATACAAAAAAACTGAAATAGAATTCAAATTAAACTATAAAAAACTTTTTTAAAATATTATCAAATACTATAAGAGTATGTAAATAATTCTAAAATAACACTCATGTTGATATGACGCCATAAAAACAGACAGATATAGACAAAAAAAATTTAAATAATGTTTTATATTATAATTTAAGGCTAAAAAATAAAAAAATAAAATTTTTTCTAAGAAGAGAGAGATTTCACAATTAGGTTAACAAGAAAAAATGAATAACACATTAAATTAAATGTGAAATCTGAGGTCAATTCTTGTGAACACGCTCAAACAATCAGCTTTACCTAAAAAACACTGAAAATGCATTTTTATGGTGCATATGGAAAATATTCAGAATTACGAGTGTGTTCAAACTGGTTGCGACGTCCTGAAAAACGCTTTGATTTACTCTGAGCGCACTGTTTTATATCTCACATGTGTTTTCATGCACACGCTTCTCCAGACCATCAGTTTGAGGGCTTTTTTCTGTTTGTCAGTCGTGTTTTCGGCAGATGTGTGCTGCGGACTCACTCTTGGACGTCCAGCTCCGTCTCTGCTGACCCCGGGTAACCCGTGTCCACGCCGCTTTCTCTGTCCCGCCTCCGGCCTGTGATTGGCTGGGAGATAGGCTCCTCCCTCTGACGGAGCGCAGGAGAGAACAGAGAGTTCAGAGTCTGTTTTACATTTGTGCCGAAGCCTCTGTGGTGTTTCTGACAGCTCAAGCCCTATGAACTGAAATACTGACTGTAAGTGTCCCCCGAGGCCCTGTAATATCATCCATCTCGGGTCACCTGATCATAAGTGGTCACTTGAGAGACATCACGGCTAACACGCATCATAACTGTGCTTCCTGTAACCGCTCCGTGTGTAGAATATGATATCATGACCGAAAGCTAGATATGCCAGCGTCTCACTGCCTGGAGACGAGGGCTGTAATTGTAAAACTAAAAAAAATATTAAAGTTTTGCGATTAACTGAAACAAGTGCTCAAATCTGACCAGTTGTGAATCAAAATGAAAATGACAAACAGAACTGACGTAAAAAGAAAATAAACCTAAACGATAATATTTAAGAACAATAAAAAATAATGACAAAAGCAAATAAACATAAAATGTAAAACATTCAAAAAAGACGTAACAGGATGTAAAAAAGGCTAAAACAACACTGGTGTTAATGTTAGACTAAAAATGGAAAAAAGAAGAAAAAATTAATGATTTATTATCATCATTTATTATATATACGCATACACACACACACACACACACACACACACACACACACACATATATATATATATATATATAAATGTATTTATTTTTGTGTTTTGTATTTTATTTTTGTTTACACAAATAAATAAATAAATATATATAAATAAATAAATATAACACACATATAAATAAATATATATACATATATATATATATATATATATATATATATATATATATATATATATATATATATATATATATATATTTATTTTTTATTTTGTGTTTTGTATTTTATTTTTGTTTACACAAATAAATGAATAAATATATATAAATAAATATAACACACATATATACATATATACATATACATATATACATATATATACATTATTATTTTGTCAACATTTTCTATATTTATCTATTCATTATTTTATTTATTTATTTATTTAGCATTGGTATTTACTAACAAAAGTAAAAAAAGATTTTTGAATAGTTTCTGTCTCTGAATGACTTCATCCTGACACCGGCGACCCGTTAAAATTTAAACAGGCGCATGACGCCCCATCTAACTCTAAATACAAGAATAACAAAACACCAGTTTGATTTAAAGCATCTCAAAAAGCAAGCCTACCTCGGTACTGGAGCGATGCGCGTTTTCCCCCAGCAGGGCGGCGCTGTACCTCCGCTCCAGCAGCTCCAGCGCGGTCAGCACTGCAGGGGTCGAGGCTCTGACCCTGATGACCACCGAATCACCGGAGCCCTCTGAGGTGCTTCTGATTGGCTGAGAGAGCAGAACCCGCCTTTCCGCCCAGCGCAGCATCCACTCCAGCAGCCGGGCCAGCCGAGGAAACCGGACCTCGAGAGAGGCGTCCAGCTCCGTCTCAACATCTCCTTCGGCCTCAGAGAGGACTTCGGCGCCGATCGGGGCCGCGCTGACTTCGGACGTTAAGGCGGCATGGCGACGGAGGGCGAATAGACCTCGACGTTTCCCGGGATGGAGTCCAGGAAGGGCCCGGTGGGAAGTGTCGGACCGGACAGACGCCGGAGGTTCGGGAGTAAGCGGGAGAGTTCGGAAGCAGTGACCGGCGTGGAAGAAAGGTAACGGAGCGCTCCGTTTACGATCCTTCTGACGCCGCTTGAGAGCGCTCAGCATGTCAAAGGTCGCCGAGTGCAGCTCTCTAGAGCGGAGCTGTTGTGAGAAAGCGCTCAGTAAAGGCAGCTCAGACTCTTGGGCGTCCAGGCTGTCTTTTCCCAGCGTGTAGCTGAGGAATAACTCCAGGAAGAGCGTGTACTCCTCGTCCACCAGCTCAAACTCCCAGGTTCCCACTGAGGGCACGGTCCGCTCTGAACAACACCTTTTATCTCCTTTCCTTTCTTCTGTTGATTTCTGAGGTGCATCCAGAAATGTTGCCGTCTTTGAGCTACACACACAAGAAAGAGGTTTACCGCAAGTTTAAAATATTCACACATTAATTAGCTTGAACTGTTTTCTACTATTTGGAGAACGCACTACGTTGAAATTTCCAATTATAATTGCAACTACAGATGTCACATTCATTCAAAGTAAATCCCTTATGTTACTATGCGTGCTTAAGATATGTTTTTTCTTACTCCATGTTATTTAAATGGTTTCGGCAGTTTTCATTTTATATTCAATATAGCATTAAAATACTACGCATATTTTTACTCCCTTTTTTTTTAAAAGAAGAAACCAATTCGATGTACAGTTCACATTTGATGCTTAATCTAATAATCTTCAAGCAACCCTTGCAGCCCTAATACGTTCTGTGCATTGAAAACCAACCAAAAAATCTAGCTGGTTAACGAAAGGTAACTAGGAGACTAAGCCTTAAAACACTAAACTAGTACATGTCCAGAAGAGTACTATGTTTATTATATAATGTTAGCTATACAGACAGTAATTCTTTATTTTAAACCTTGTTACCAATTCCCAAAGAATACTAAAAACCATAAACTACTAACATGTTAGTTAGTTAGTTAGATAGTAACCTTTATAACCTGTTTAAATAAAGTCTACTAACACCCAAAGAATATACAAATATTACAAGTACAAGTACAAAAAAACGACAATAAGTTAGTTAAAACATTTGAATGGTAAATGTGCAGAAGTTAGCAACCTTTAATTTAACCGGGTTAAATAAATGTTACTAACTATCAAAGAACTGTAAAATATATCAATAGTGCATTCGACCCCAAAAATAACAAGTTAGTAATCTTTATTTTAACCTGATTACATAATGGTTACTTTTAATCTAAAACTAAATCATTATTATAGCACACGTGCAGAACACTTCTAACATGTTGATTATTTAGTTAGTTAGTTAGTAACCTTTTTATTAATCTTGTTAAATAAATGTCACAACTAACTTCCAAAATAAACCTAAAAATGATAAATGTAAATGTAAATAGTAAATGTCCAAAAAAAAAAAAAAATACTAACAAGTTAATTGGTAAGTTAGTTTATTTTAACCTTGTTAAATAAAGGTTACTAACAAAATTAATACTATATCATTACTTCATTACTTCAACATTATATCATTACTTCAAAACATTCTGATATTCTGATACAACACATGCATATATATATTAAAAAATATATATATAATATATATATATATATATATATATATATATATATATATATATATATATATATATATATATATATATATATATATATATATATATATATATATATATATATATATATATATATATATATATATATATATATATATATATATATATATACACACACACATGCACGCACGCATATGCATACGCACACACACACACACACACACACACACACACACACACACACACACACACACACACACACACAGCACTCAGTATTCAGTGTAGCAGTGTCACCTGTGTGCTGATTTGGTCTCCAGCTCTGGGGAAAGAGGCTCTGACAGCGTCTCGGCTGTGTCTCCTTCGCTGTACACTAGGGGACGCCCACCGTCCGTCAGCGTGCTGTCACTCAAACTCGTCCCGAGAGAGAGGCGCTTCAGTATAGATGCAGCACCTCCCCTGTCCTCCTCCTCCTCTCTCTCCCACAGATACGGCTCCGGTGCACCCAGGTACTTTGCCAGGCGCCGGAGCTCCCGGCGTCTCTTCCTCAGCCGATCCTGGATCAGAATCATCACCGTATCGCCGTCCTCGTCTTCCCTCTCGCTTCCCTCCTCCACTTCTGCGAACATAAGCACATCTGCTTAGAAGCTGATTCCCAAAACAAAGGAAAGAGCCATCGTTCCCGGGAGAGCGGTTCCTTAAAGCGGCACTTGCCTGGTGTGGAGGTGTCTGGCACGATCACGGGTCTCAGTCTCTGGACCAGAGACGTGTATTTATCCCGCAGCGGCACGCGAACAGACTCCGTCTCATCAGGAAACACTTCTGCTAGGGTTTCTGCCGTCTAAACGTGGGTAATGAAACACAAGCTTGGAAAAACTGAACCGGTTAGGGGCTACGAAGATGTGGAAGGATTATTTTGATTAGACCGATATTTATGCAGTTGTTTTTTGGACTAACGTAATGCCTTAGTATTGTTTGGTAAACTTTCATTAACTAGGACTAAAATAAAGTTTACTAAGCAACTAACTTGCTAACTCCCAAAAAATGTTGAGACATTACTATGGTATATGTAAAAAAATTCCTAGTAATATGTTGGTTAGCAACTTAGATACCTGGTTACAATGACGTGATAATGGTAACATGATAAATAGTAACCTTCATTTCTACCTGATTAATTAAGTTCTCCAAGTTAGTAACCTTAAATTACAAGTTAAAAACATAAACATTACTCACAAAGAATTCTAATACAATAGTAATTGGTAAAAACCAGCTAACATGTTAGTTACCTTTGTTTTTAGCTTGATCAAAAAAAAAATATGAACTTTTTGTTAGTTAATTAGTAACTTTTCTTTTAACCATTAACTCCCAAACAATGCAAAACCGTACAACCATACATGTTTATTAGTTAGTTGGTTTGTTTGCTGTTACCCTCAATTGACCGAGTTAAAAATAAAGGTAAGTAACTAACTCACAAAGAATTCTAAGATATTACAATGGCACTTGACCAAAACACTGCTAAGATGTACGTCAGCTGGTTAACTCATAAATTAGTAACCTTTATTTTTAACCTGGTTCAATAGAGGTCACCAACTAACTCCCACAGAACACAAAGAAATGTCAATGGTAAATGTCCAAAAAACTGCTAACATGCTAGTTTTAGTTAGTTAGTTAGTAACCTTTAATTAAACAGGTGAAATAAAGGTTCGAACAAAAAATACAAATACTAAAAGTTAGTTAGAAACCTTTACTTATTACCTTACAAAAAAACGTAATTATCTTACAGTACAAACCATCAGGTGTCCTAAATGAGTGTACATTTAGATTAGCGACGCAGATAAACCAATGTAGGCGAAACACTGATGCGTCTTACCACATGACCGGGTGGTAGTTCAGACACCAGGCTGAGCACTAAGTCCTGCAGGACTTCCTCTGCGTTCAGGAAACGGCAGAACGGCAGGAGACGGCGCGCCCAACACAGAGCCTCAACACAGAGACCCGACACACTCGCCTCGCCGACCTGAGAGACGAAGACATAGACTGAGCCGCCTGGCATCTCAGAGATACTCATACATTGACTCTTTAAACGCACCTGAGTGTCTTCCCCTGTTGCCTTGCAGCCTGGTACCTTCTACAGGAAACGCTGAGCTGGTCCCTCACATGGAGCATCCAGCAAAGAGCACACAACTCACGAAAGCATGCTGGACAAAGGCAGATCATCGTATAAATACGTGGAGCTTCACGCAGACATGCTCTGACGGATAAAGACATTAAACATACTAATGATCTGGGTTGTGACGCTATCCATGTCTTTGCTGGGCCCTGATTGGAAGAACCCACGATGAGTGGAGAATTTCCTCAGTCCATCGGGAATCAGTTCTGCTTTGGGTTCGGACGCTTTCTTCCCAATCTACCAACAGAAAACTTCAATGAGTTTCTTAAAACAATATCCCAAGTACTACCAAGCAGTACTAAATCCAAACAGGAATTCTAAGACATTGCAATTTTTTTCCAAAAAAGGAGTTAAAAAAGTAGTTGTTTAAATAAAATTTGTAACCTGGTTATTTACTTACATTTACTAACTCCCAAACAATACTAAAACATTATAACGGTAGTTAGAAAGTTAGTAACCTTTATTTTAGGCTGAATAAATAAGGGTTACTAACTCCAAAATAGAGCAATAGTAAGTTTCTTAAAACAACATCCAAACTAGAACTAACTAGTACTAAATCCAAACAGTATTAACTAACTCCCGAAGAATTTTTAGACATTACAATGGTACTTGATAGTTGGTTAGTTAGTAACCTTTATATTTAACACGACTAGATAAAGGTTGCTAACTCCCAAACAATACTAAGACATTATATCACAGCATATTTCCATGTAACTGTTAATATGTTGGTAACTTAGTTAGACATTTATTTTAAAATCAAGGTTACTAAATCCAGTACTCAATCAAATAATACCTATAGAAACAAAGCAGGAAGGAACAAAGGAGAGTATTAACTAATTATCAAACTAAAAAAACAGAATAAACAAGTACAAACAAGCTCAAACCGTTAACATGTTAGTCAGTCAGTTATATAATTTAGTAACATATATATTTATCCTGGTTAGATAACACCCAAAGAATTCTAAGACATTTTAGTGATACCTGTCCAAAAAACTGCTAACATATTAGTTAGCTGGTTAGTTTGTTGGTCAGATAGTTAGTAATTAACCTTTATATTTAACCCGGTAAGATAAAGGTTTCTAAAACACAAAGAACATCAAGACATTATAAGGGTAAATATTCTGCTAACATTTTAGTTAATTTGTTACAATTAATTATTTTTTTAGTATCCTATACATTTGAACTGGTTAGATAAAAGTTAGCAACGGCAAAAGATTTCTAAGACATTACAATAGTATCTGTCCAAGAAACTACTAACATTTTAAGTAGTTGTTTGCTTGGTTAGCGGGTTAGTAAGTAACTTTTGCTATTTAACCTGGTAAGATAAAGGTTACTAATACCCATAAAATACTGAGACATTATAATGTCGAAGTGACTTCAAACATAGTTAGTTAGTAAGTAACCTATACATTCCACCATGGTCAGATAAAGCTAACAAACACCCAGAGAATACTAAACATCCAAGTAACTGTTAACACAGCTAGTTAGTAAGTACCCTTTATATTTAACCTGGTTAGATAAAGGTTACTAATACCCATAAAATACTGAGACATTATAATGTCGAAGTGACTTCAAACATAGTTAGTAAGTAACCTTTACTATTTAACCTGGTAAGATAAAGGATACTAATACCCATAAAATACTGAGACATTATAATGTCGAAGTAACTTCAAACATAGTAAGTAACCTATACATTCCACCATGGTCAGATAAAGCTAACAAACACCCAGAGAATACTGAAACATCCAAGTCACCGTTAACACAGCTAGTTAGTAAGTACCCTTTATATTTAACCTGGTTAGATACATATCCAAGTAACTGCTGGGCACTTGTGAGGCGGACACATGGCAAACCCACCTTGTGCAGTAAGTGTCTGCAGCGATGCAGGTTAGTGATGTACCACTGCGCCGCGGGCCGAGAGCTGTGTGTCGCCCTGAAGAGCATCAGAACCTTCTGAACCAGCCCAGACACCTGACAGCGAGACTCCCGCTCCAGAACCAGAGCCGTATCTTTCACCGAGTCCTGAGGAGACGCAAGCACAGCTGATTATTCGGTGGCTTGGTACATAGCGCCTGGCAAAAGCTGAATCCTCCGCTCCACCTGTGTGTTGGGCGAAGGCTGTGGACAGTACAGAGGAGGAGCGGGCAGGTAGAACGCAGGAGGAACCAGAGCAGGAAGTGATGCGGCTCGCTCTTTGGCTGCGTCCAGAATCTGCGTCAGAGGCTGAGAGATGACGTCCAGCTCCGCCATGACAGACGCCTTCAAGATCTCCTGCACAGAGACCTGAACCAGATCCACGTCCTCTGAAGGAGCAACAAACAGCGTATTAGCCTCGATTTTATTTTCATTCTCAGTTAGATACTATTT
This sequence comes from Puntigrus tetrazona, assembly GCF_018831695.1. Lineage (NCBI taxonomy): Eukaryota > Metazoa > Chordata > Actinopteri > Cypriniformes > Cyprinidae > Puntigrus > Puntigrus tetrazona. The sequence goes on along the minus strand of NW_025048054.1, from coordinate 357,368 downwards.
ATTCCTATTTTGAAAAAGCTTTAATTACTACATTTACGCATTCATCCAGGTCTGGTCATTTTTACGTTTTCATTTTTTTTAATAGATGGATTTCAGCAATAGCCAACAACACATTGTATGGATCAAAATTATGTACGATAATAATATTAACAATAATAATAATAAATATTTTTATTTAAGATCATGTTCCATGAAGATATTTAGCAAATGTCATATCGTAAATGTAGCAAAAACGTAATATGCAACGCTGCGAACTTCACTTGGACAACTTTAGAGGCAATATTACATTTTTTTGCATCCTCAGATTTTTAAATCGTTCAAATCATGCATCAATAGAAAGTCTATTTATCCAGCTTTCAGGTTTCAAAAACATTGCAGTTATGACTGCTTTAGTGCTCAAGGGCCACACATACATTAGATCATTTATTCCTGTGATGCAAAGCTGAATAGAGAACGATAAAAAAACGTACTAATCCCAGCAGCTTACAGTATTTAGCTTTCATTTAATTTGGTTTCAGATCTACTTTTAGCCTTTTACTACTTTAGTACTAACTTTCGTTAGATGCCGAGGTAATTTTCATTCTAAAATATTACATGAAGTATCTTATTTTATATATTTATTTTGATTACATACTGTATTTTTTATCATTTTGCAGTAATTGTAATTTATTTAGATAATAGATAATAATAACAACACATAAAATAATAATGATATATTATATTAGTAACACTTTACAACAAGGTGTCATTTTTTTAACATTAATGCATTACTTAACATGAACAATCAATGAACACTACATGTACTACACTCTTTATTAATCTTGTTAATGTTAGTTAACAAAAATATAGTTGTTTGTTTATTCATGTTAGTTCACAGTGCATTAACTTAATATAACAAAGTTGTGATTTTAATAATGCATCAATTAAAGCTGAAATTAACATCAACTAATAATAATAAACGCTGTAGAAGTATTCCCTTTTAGTTCTTCACTTTGTAGTACAGTAGGGTTCATTAGTTAACACTAGTGTAAAGTGTTTATTATACGAAATTACATCATATATATTCTACAATGATTTTCAGGAAGCCTTTTCACAGACATTTCAGCTAAAGATAAATCGAACACCTCCAAACTCAATTCCCGAAAAGATAATTAAAAGAAAGGGTTGCGACGTGTAACACTACAGTGTGCAAACTAACAACAGCACACAATGAGATTGTGCATAAATAGTGCAAAAAATGCTGTATAATGCTATTATGACGTCTGGAGATGTTCCTCATTTAATGTGCAGAATTAAAACGGTTTTACTGTAATTATAGGCTCTGCATCTCGGGCTGGGACTTAAAAACATTAAGTAAATTTTGATTCAAAACATATGTAAAAATGTAGCCATGTGCAGCAATATTAAAAACTGAGAAACTGAGCTAATAATGATAATGAGAATAGATTGACGCCCTACTTTTAAGATGGCGGCACTGACGCACAGATATCCCAACTACAAACGTATAGAAACTACAATTTTGGTTAAGATTTGACTCCCAGAATCGGATCGGATCGTGAGGTCCTCACCCTGTAATTCACCCTGATTATAAATACAGCATTTTCACCTGCGTTAGCATCTCCTTCGGACCCAGGCATTCGTCCCAGTAACATCTCCAGCTGATTCTGGAATATCACCGCGGGCTTGAGCTCGGTGGGGAGGTGCAGTTCTCTCCAACGCAAGCTGGAGGACGCAAAGAAACAGAGAGACGGAAACATCACTGCAAGCAACAGAGAACTAGGGCCCGGTTGCATGCAAGTCCTTAAGCTATTTCACTTAGGGGTGTCCCTGAGGCGTAGCAACAAACTGTAAGAGTTCATTCTACGAGTTTTACGGCAGTTCCTGGCAACATATGGCTGCTGCGGTTGCTATAGTTACTACATCTCACAATAAACACAGATATGCATGTCTATGACAATAAACATAACAAAATAAATAAACATGAACAATTATGCATGTGCTACACTGTATGCAGTCATTATCGAGGAAACCGCTTTATTTTTAAAGGGCAAGCGCCTCCTACTGGCCAACGATGGAAAATTAAACATTGGCGGAAAATTGGCGCTCGGTGAAATGAACCCACGCTTTGACGCCGTTGTAAACGTAAACAGGTGTACGGACAAGAACACGCATCACAAAAATCGAAACGATTAAGACATGCATTACGTTTATATTGTTATTTAATTAATGCAATAACTGATTAACAACAATTGTTTAAATTAATATGAAATAATAGTTGATACAACTTATTCACTTTCTTTAAAAAAAGGTCTTTAAAAGTCTTACGTTTAAGCTTAAAAATCCAGAGTTCAGGATGCTTTTTTTAACACCTTGAATTTATCAAGGTGAAATAGTTAGTAAGGACTTTGTTAAGGGAACACTTATGTAGTTAATACTTATTGACAGCCTTAAAGAGACTTTTTTTTGGAAATAAGCTCATTCTGCAACTCCTCCAGAGTTAATAAGTTGAGTTTTATCGTTTTGGAATCCATTCAGCCGATCTCCGGGTCTGGCGATAGCACTTTTAGCATAGCTTAGCATACATCATTGAATCCAATTAGACCGGTAGCATTGCATTAAAAAACGACCAAAGAGTTTAGATATTTTTCCTATTTAAAAGTGAACTCTTCTGTAGCTCTATCAAGTACTAATGCCGACAGAAAAAGAGACGTTTTGCTTTTCTAAGCCAATATGATAAGGAACTATATTCCCGTTCCGGCGTAACAATCAAGGAAGTTTGTTTCCTAATCGTTCCTAATCGGTACAGAAAATCAAAAATGTCCATTTTCTGTCAGTCTTAGTCCACCATATAACTACAGAAGAGTCAAGTATTAAATAGGAAAAATATCTAAACTCTTTGGACGTTTTTGAACGCGATGCTACCGGTCTAATAGGATTCAATGATGTATGCTAAGCTACGCTAAAACTGCTATCGCCAGACCTCAACTTTTCTTTAACTCCCTTAAGTGAAGGGCACCCTTAACCTTATAATTAAGGCTTTGCTTATTTTAAGAGTTGTCACGCAACCGAACCCAAAACCGAATGGTGACGACGGACCTGCTGATGTCCAGCTGTCCACCGCAGTAGTGGGTGTAGGCCAGGCCGAGGGCGGAGGCCATCTTCCAGTCGCCCAGCCGAAGCGCCATCCACACGGCTTCGGGCATCAATCCGCCCAGCAGGAGGAGCTCCAGAGCGTAATCCACCGTCCACAGCGCCGAGAGCTGCTCGGAGCGCACCGACAGAGACACTCGAGTCTGACACAGCTCTACCACACGTCCACCGGTGTCTGCGAGAGGATCACGCGCACTGCTTTATTAGCCATCTGAGACTCATTTTATGAAAACAGCATATGAAACAATGCACGCTAACATTATTGTCGCCGATGTTAATTTAGCACTTCTAATTTATATTTTCGGCTTTCGCATTAATTTTTAGTAACATTTCGCAATATATTTTTGTCATTTTGTTCAATTTTATATGTTTAATTTAGCTTCAATTTATTATTTGTAGTATTATTTACTACTTTACAACGAGGTGAACTTAAATGAAAATCATAAATGCTTGGCAAATGCTTGGAAACAATTGTCAAATAGTTTAATTGTCTTCTAATATTTCACATTTAGTATTATATATATATACCATTATATCAACGTAAAATTGAAAAAGATTGTTTTGGTTTCTTTATTTTAATATTTCAGAATTAATGCCAAATTTAGTTTTTTTTTTAATTAGCAAATAAATTTTTTTTAATAAGTCGTAGTAAAGTTTAAGTTCTTAAACCTCTACGTTTTCATTTAAAACTGAATTACTTTTATTAATTTTGTGCTTCGTCATGTTTACCATTTTTTAGTTTTTGTTAACATTTATGCAAGCTTTAATTCATGTTTGCTAAATGAAATAAAATATTTATTTCTGAAGCTCTATTTGTAATGTCTACTTGATGCTTTCTCATTTAACTCAACTAAAGCTTTGAATATTTTTTGTGGGTATTTTTACAAATCAAATTTAGTGTGTGAGTAATTAGATTAATTAATCAACACATCACATAATTAATAAAAAAAATAAATAAATAATCCACAGAAAGCCCCATTTAAAAATATATAATTTAATATAAATATGATTTATTTGAAATACAACTAAACAGTTTTAGTTTTTAAGTCGTGTTTCATCATCGGATGCCACCATTGCATAACATCAGCCAGGAAACAGATATAATCATTTGAGGTTTATTTGTCACATTAGGCAAGAAAGGTCGAGCGCAGTGCATTGCATTATGGGACACGTTTCATGCTCTGACCGCACACAACACACTCACCGTGTGGTAAGTGAAGAGGCGGCAGCACGTCGACGCTGTGTGGCGGGAGGATGCAGAGCGGCCGGTTTGTGAAGTACGCAGCCATGAACCTGCCCAGAGACTGAACCACAGCACAGGCGGCTTCCCGCCCCGCCGGACCCTCGGACACCAGCTCATCTACTGAGACAGACCCCACACTGACCTCACACAACAACACGCCACTGCTCAAAATGTATACTTAATCAAGGATGCATTACACTGATCAAAAGCGTATGTGCTTTTTTACATTTATAATGTCACAATATCGTTCTGTTTCACGTGAACGCTGTTCTTTTGAACTTTCTGTTCATCTGCGAACCCTAAAAAAATAAAATGCATCGTAGTTTGGACAAAATCATTGCGGAGCACAACTGTTGTCAACATTGATTATAATCAAAGAAATGTTTCTTGAGCAGGATATTACAATGATTTCTAACAGGCTAGGGTTAGAAAATTCTTTACTTTATAAATAAATAAATAAATAAATAAATAAATAATAAAAAAAGTAAAAATCCCCCCCTACCCTAAAAAAATTAAAAAATTAAAAAAATAAATAAAAATATATATATATATATATATATATATATATATATATATATATATATATATATATTAATAGATAGAGAGAACATGCACACTAACATTATTGTCATCAATGTATTTATAGCCTTATTTATGTGCTTTGAACGTAAAATTTGCATTTTTCGTTTTCATTTTAATTATTAGTATTGCTGTCACACAATGTGTGTGTCTGTAAGGTGTATATTTATTATGTATATATAAATACACACTCATTCAGCATGTATTTTTTGTACATCCATATTTACACATATTTAAAAGTATATATTTCTATATGTAAAATATACAAATCTAACATTTTTATTATATATATATATATAAATATATATATATATATATATATATATATATATATATATATATATATATATATATATATATATATAAATATATATATATATATATATATATATATATATATATATATATAAATATTTAAAAAAAAATATATATATATATATATATATATATATATATATATATATATATATATATATATAAATATATAAAAAAAAATATATATATATATATATATATATATATATATATATATATATATATATATATATAAGAAATATATATATATATATATATATATATATATATATATATATATATATATATATGTATGAAAAAAAATTGACAGCCTACTCTTTTCATGACCTGTTTTTTTTTTTTTTTTTGGAAGTAGGCACTAGTTAATCTGAGTAATATTTGTCCATTTTGAAATCGTATCCGCCTGGTCAGTTCACAGAAGTAATAATCTCCTCCCTACCACCCTCTGCTGGCGTTTCCTCTTCCTGTCGTCCCGCTCGTGTCTGTAGCTGCCGTGCCAGTCGGTCACACAGCCCTTGAGCCTCTCGCAGCCGGTACTGGAAGAGCAGTGTGTAGAGAAGAGCCAGACAGCGGCGAGTCTCCTGATAACACGTCACCGGACCTGAGACACGGGCCGGATACAGTGAGCGACGGCGGACATTAACGGGAGGGTCTGATTAAAAACGGCGACTGACCTCTCCGTCTCTCTGCCCTCAGCTCGGTCCTCCACACATGAACGCTTTCCGTGTACTCTCCTAAAATAAAGTGCTGTTCCCCTGAGGATGGACGACAACAGCCACACATTATTATAACATCATGGCACTAATAGATGTTTTTTTTCTGGTTGCTCACCGCTGAAACTGCGCAGTGTGTGGCTCTCTTCAAGACGGTCTCCGGCTGACTGTAAAGCTTGCTGGATTTGAGGTATAATAACTGACATCTTCTCAAGCTCGTGTTTCACGCCTCTGCGGTGAAGTAATTCCTCCTGATAGCGCAAAGCCCTTTTGTACACCTCGCGCCAAATAACCACCAATCTGAAAAACACAAGAGACGTCAGGCCGGATAAAGTGCACTCATACATGTCAAATAAATTAATTAATAAAAACAAAATTATTTATTACAAAAATAAATAAAAATACAAATTAATTAATGAAGATATATTAACAAAAAATACTAATATTTACATTAATTAAATAATTGTATTAAATATTGAATTATTTAAATAATAAACCATTGAAATGCATGAAAAACTTTAAATGTATTTTAAATGTAATAAATAAATAATAAATATGACATAATATATAAATATAACGTAAAAAATATGTTTAAATTACTAATTTAATAAAATACATTATTATTAACAATTATTTACTCAAAATAACTAAATGGAAAAAATGTGATAAATGAAAATAAAATATTAAATACTCTATCACTAATTCTAATTCTATTCTTAAAAAGTAAAAATAAATAAAAGGAATAAAATAAACAAGAACAAATAACATAAAAATATGATTAAATTAACAATTTAATCAAATAAATAATTAAAACATTTACTCAAAATAACTAAATGGAAAAAAAATATAAATGAAAATAAAATATTAAATACTCTATCACTAATTCTAATTTTATTCTTAAAAAGTAAAAAAATATTTTTGTAATTTAGTCTTTTGTTGATTTTGATTGCTTCCATTGTCCTCATTTTTAAGTCTGCTAAATTACTAAATGCAAATGTAAATACTGATTAATCAATGGAAAGATATTAAATGATTATAATTATAAAAAAATATTAAATTCAAATCAATTAAATTACTAATAAAACAAAAAAATGATTCATTAATATAACATGTTATTATTTAACTAATAACTTGACATGATGCAAGTGTGATGTAGTTGGTTGCTAGGGTGTTGCTAGTGTATCTGCATTTATGCTGCAGTTTGTATCAGGGACCTGATCACATGATCACCTGAACATTAGGAAAAGTTAGGAAAATCTTACTACTCGAGCACACCAAAAAAATACCTTTTAGAAGGTGCTGTTTGTGCTCCTGTCTCGGCATCGGCATCAGCATCGTCTTGTAACAGCGGGACGGAAAATACGTCTGAGCAGAACGTCAGCTGGCCGTCTTTCCCATGATGCACTGCTCTCGGCGGGAGGCTGTAGGTTCGGTCTATGCTCCGAGACGCTCGCCGAAGGACGACGAGCGCCGCGCCAAGTCCTGAGAGGAAAGGGTTAAACGGGACGAGGGAGGCGGGAGAAACGTGTCCACGAAACATCGAGTGAGCTCCACGGCGATGTCCAGACAGCCTCGTCCAGCGATGCGTCCGGCGTCCCACGGGAGGAAGGACAGCAGCGTCCCGAGGGAGTGAAGGGCGTGAGGGACCCAGGTGTCTCCGACCCGGAGGAGGCTCAGGAGGCGGGCCACGCAGAGGACGGTGTACCTGAGGAGACGCTCTCTCTGCTGGACCGAGCCCAGAGACACGCCCAGGGCCCAGGCTCTCGTGAGGCTCCTGTGGACCCCGTCCAGGTCCTCCTGCAGACCCGGGGACGCCGCTCGGGCGTGAAGAGTGTCAAACATAGACGCAAACTCCAGCTTGCCTCCGTCTTCTGTGTGCGAGCAGGTATACGGACCTTCATCAGAGTCACGGTCTTCCTCATCCTAAAGAGACACCATTTATGTTACAAAAAGGTCATTATGGGTATATAAAATAATGATAATATAAATACTTTCTTATTATTTATTATACGTAAATAGATTAAATGTGTGTGTGTAAATAATATAGAAAGATATTAAAACTACATATATTTAAAAGTATATTTAATCATCTTTGTCATTTAATCACGTATATTTAAATAATATTTAAATAAAATTATATAATAAATTAAATAAAATTTAAATACATTTTTATAAATATATTATAAATGTACTGATATTTTCAAAACAGTTCATATATATATATATATATATATATACATATATATATATATATATATATATATATATATATATATATATATATATATATATATATATATGTATGTGTGTGTATTAAATTAATTAAATTATTAAATTAAATATTAAATTTAATAAAATTTTGTCTGTCACAAAACAGCATTATATATTTAGATGATATAAATTAATGCTAACACTTCATTTTACAGTTTCACCTATTAGTTGCTTATTGGCATTACATTACTACAATATTAGCCATTTTTAGTTCGCTAATTAATTAGGTAATTAAGCACATATTATTGTCTTATTCTACATGACCTGATTCTACATCCCTAATCCTACACAGTACCTAAAGTTAACAACTAACTAACTAACTAGTAATAAGCAGCAAATTAAGAATTTATTGATGGAAAAGTGCTACTAAAATAATAGAGGTAATAAAGGTATAAAACAAATATGCACATAATAAACATTTTTTTAAAATAATGTTTAAATTTAATATTTAAATAAAAATATTAAACATTAAAAATAAAAAAACATTAAAACTTTTAAAAAAATACTCTTGAATATACAATTATCTTTTTAAAAGCTATTTTTAAACATTTTTATTAAATGCATAAAATGTATTATCCAATAATAGTAAAAATGTAAAAAAAAAAAAATAATATTGTTATTTATTAAAATATATCACAAAATCTGAATATTCATATAATGTTGTAGGAGGAAAAAATTAATACAGATGTAAGAATGTTGATTAAAAGAAACAAAGGTGCTAAAAAAAAAGTGTGAAGATGAAACTAATTGTATTTAATTTATGTTTAATAACAAGCTTTGGATAACTAATACAATTATGCAAATAAAATACACTTCTTTTAATTAATAAAATATTTATGATATTACAAAAATAGCCTGGGGTCTTGCCTTTTTAACCGTAACGTGCTGAAGGCTTGTTTGCAATGTTGTGCTGACCTGCGTTCTCTCTGTGTTTCGTGGGAGGTCCGCTGTGTCTTGAAGGTACGGAGGCAGAGCGGACAGCGGCGTTTCTTTCTCTTTAAGAGCCTGAAGACTTCCTGTGAACGTCAGAGAGGACATGGACTCCAGCCGGGACCTGAACTGAGGCTGAAACACCCAGAAGACACTGGTCAACACCATCACAGCATTCAATAATACGGTAAACAAGCGATAAGGAGCAAGTCGTTTCATGCAAGAGACGTGAGCTCAAACACATGTCTGAGATTTTATATTTGCATCATGAAAGTCATTTTTAATTAGGATTACCTTGATTTTTTTCCTCGTATTGCTTCTGAACATATAATGCTTTTCTGCAAATATATTTACATGCCGCTGCACTTGGCTAATAAAGAAAAAGCGGTAACACTTTACAGTAAGGTGCCGTTTGTTAACATAATCCATTCATTAACACGAATAACGAACGCCAGCGCACTCTTTATTCGATTTTGTTAATGTTAGTTAATTAAAACGCAGTCGTTCTTTGATGTTTGTTCACAGTGCATGAACTAAAGTTAATGTGCAAGTTTAATAATGCTATAATTAACAATAACTAAGATGAATAAATGCGGTAGGAGTACTGTGCATTTTAAAGAAAGCCAAGACTCCCGGCACGCTCTCGGCTGACCTGAGACGAGCCCAG
>NW_025048054.1:335000-342500 GCF_018831695.1 Puntigrus tetrazona | reverse complement strand
ATCAAAATCCAGCCACATATTAGTTTAGAGCCGTTTTGTCTTGAGTTTTTCACTGGACGAAGCGTCATCATGGATTACAGACTCGGCTCGGCATTTAAAAACATCTTAATGATGGATTCATCTCCGTTTTGGTTTTCTCTAGAAGATAACTGATGTACCGGAGCGCTGTGGATTAATATGATGCTTTTACCTGGCTCTCAATCTGACGGCACCCATTCACCTCCATTACTGAGAAAGCGACGCCTTTCTCCAAATCGAAAAAAAATCTCATCTTGAAGGACCTTTGGGGCGAAACTCTTACCTTTGATGGAAGAAAGCAGCTGGTGAACCTCAGGAACGGCGGACACCATCTTCAGCGAATCCTTGTCTTTGTTCCACAGGAAAAGTTCCCCGGAGACCAGAAGACCCACCAGCCACGCGCCTGCAAATAACACGGCCGTCAAACACACCCGTGAGCTTCGGGTTCGGCACAGATCTGCCATGGTTTACCATTCGGAGACGCGGACATGGTCGCCGTCCTCTGCAACAGCGGCTGGAGTTTCGGGGTCTTCTTTTTGGTCCGTCCCGAAAGCAGATGGATTTCGCTGATCCGGCTGTCGTCCAACAGAAACACGGCCTCCTTCTCCTGGAAGCGGGAAGAGTATCGGTGATCGAGAGAAAACGACGGAAAGATCGTTCGTAAGCGTACGATGATCTCTCACCCTGCCCAGCCAGCAGAACCTGGGCCACGGCTTCCTGCGCTTGATGCTGGACGACAACAAAACCTCCAACTTCACTTCCATCCTCGGCACTGACGGCGAGTCCAGGCGGCCTGCATCCCACAGCGTCCGGCTAAAACAGGGATATCGAGACGGTGAAAACACGTCTGCGTTTACAGCCTACCAAACATATTAAGAGAGATATAAAATGAGAACTATTGAAGCAGCTTTATTAGCGGCACAACGCTGCCTTTAAATCATATTCAGACGTGTGTTGCTTTCGAAATTCATTCTCACACCCATAAAATAAAAAATCGAATCGAATCGAAAACAATTACCTTTTATATAGTTTCATGACTGGCCAAAACATACATAAATAAAGAAAAGTGTAATAATAATAAAAGGAGGAAACAAAAAAAAATCCGCAATGATTAAACGTCTTCTCTTAATTCTCCAGTGTAAATAAAATGATCGGCACAACTGCAAGTAAATATATTTATGTGAGTAAACTCATTACTGAATATGACATATTAACGCGTTGAAATTGAGTCTTAAATTAATTGCATTACAATAAAACAAAAATAGCAATAACGGCAAATAAATATATAATAAATCACAATAAATGATATATATTATTATTATTATAAATAATAATTTATATATTTTAAATAAGGTATCAAATTAAATCCATAAACTGACAATGAGTTTTTAAGAGTTAAAAAGAGCTTTAAAAAAAAAGTACAATGCTTAGAATTTAAATAAATTATAAAATGTACTCTGAATAACCTTACATTAGTAGCATTATTCATATTCACATATAATATTATAATTATATATAATATTATATATAATAATTATTATTTATATTTATTAACCCTAACAGCAAAACGAAGTAAATGCAGTTATATTTACTGTAAATAATAATTTGCGTCATTATTATTGATGGTTACCAAAATCAATGATTAGAATACAAAAATTATATTTGCTCTAAATAACTTCAATTAATTGCGTTGTTGTTGTTATTATTATTATTATTTTCGCATTTCAACCGCAGCTGCGGTCAGATAAATCAAATCAGCAACACAATATAAAGTATTTCGAGCAGCTAAATGCTGAGTATGATCACAAACATCGTTTATTCCGTTGGAAACGTTTACGAATGCTAACTAGCATGAATTTGAACTCAGCGGAGTAGTTACTAGCGTGCTCGGTGATACCGTTAGCCGCGGGATGACAACACGAGCTCACACTCGACACACACCCGAGAAATAAACCTCTGAAGAGTCAGAACCCGACGTTAAAGCGTCTTTATACTCTACCATCACGACATGACTTCAATAAACGCATTCCGCGTCTGTTTATTCCGCTGTTTTTCGAATCTCCCTCCACTTCCGCTTTTCCAAACGGAAACGCATTCCGCGTAGAAGCGCAGCCAGTGCATTTATTCCGTCTCTCTCTGTCTCTCTCTCTCTCTCTACATATATATATATATATATATATATATATTTTCTGTATATATAAAGCTACCTTAATTTATTTCTAGACAAAACATTTTTTACAAAGTATCCTAAAAGCAAGTCTCTTTTGGGTTTTGTTTTTTATTTTGTTGTTTACACTTGCTCTATCACCGATCCTTCAACCACCAAAAACTTATAACGTATTGTTGGCTCTGAAATTACAAACCGGATTCCAAAAAGTTGGGACACTATACCGAATAAAAACTGAATGCAATGATGTGTAGGTGCCAACTTCTAATATTTTATTCAGAATAGAACATAACTCACGGAACAAAAGTTTAAACTGAGAAAATGTACCATTTTAAGGGAAAAATATGTTGATTCAGAATTTCATGGTGCAACAAATCCAAAAAAAGTTGGGACAAGGACATTTTCGCATGCATCGCCTTCATTTTTTACAACACTCAACAGACGTCTGGGGACAGAGGAGACCAGTTTCTCAAGTTTAGAAATAGGAATGCTCTCCCATTCTTGTCTAATACAGGCCTCTAACTGTTCAATCGTCTTGGGCCTTCTTTCTCTTCCTCTTTATCGCCAAATGTTCTCTCTAGGTGAAAGATCTGGACTGCAGACTGGTCATTTCAGTACCGGATCCTCTCCTCGCAGCCATGATGCTGTGATTGATGCAGAATGTGGTCTGGCATTATCTTGTTGAAAAATGCAGGGTCTTCCTGAAAAAGATGATGTCTGGATATAGAACCTGAATATATATGATCCAGACATATGCCCATATATCATGCAACCCCATACCATCAGAGATGCATATGAACCGAGCTGATAACAACTTGGGTTGTCCTTGTCCTCTTTATCCGGATTCTCCCAGATTTCAAAAAGAACATCGTGACTTTTTCGCCACACTCCATTTTAAATGATCCCTGGCCCAGTGTAAACGCCTGATCTTGTGGATCTTGCTTAGAAAAAGCAAGTTTCTCAACGGCGGATGGCACGGTGGATTGTGTTTGACAATGGTTTCTTATTCCTGAGCCCATTCTGTGATTTCCTTTTAGCATTCCTGTTTGTGGTGCTTGCATCAGTATGGTTTCACATGAATTAAGTTTTATATGTTTATGCAAAGTCTTTGATCCTTCAACCACCAAAACTTATAACGTATCATGTTGCCAATTGACCTAATTAGTGTTAATTGGTCTTCCAGCTCCTCGTTATGCTTAAATTTACTTTTTCCAGCCTCTTATTGCTACTTGTCCCAACTTTTTGGGATTTGTTCATGAAAAATCAATAATAAAATGTACATTTTCTCAGTTTAAATTTTGATTTAATTTGAATAAAATATTTGCATTCAGTTTTTAACGATTTGTATAGTGTCCCAACTTTTTGGAATCCGGTTTGTAATTGCTCCTCTATTTTAAATTGCTTAAAATAGCTCCTAAATACAAAATAACAACCAAAAATAGCTAATTAATGCAATCAGACACTTTACTATAACAATTTCAATAATAGTCACATTAACCTATGAAATAACATAGTAAGGTAGTGTGAGAGAAAAAAAAAGATTTATATATATATATATATATATATATATATATATATATATATATATATATATATATATATATATATATATATATATATATATATTTATTTTCTTTTGGTAAATAAGTTAATACATAATTATTAATGCTGTCAAATAATTAATCGTGATTAATCCCATACAAAATAAAAGCTTTCATTTATATAATATATGTGTGTGTTCGGGGTATAATTATTACATATAAATAAATAAACATATATACAGTATATATTTCACAATAATTTACATATATAGTCATAATTTATATTCTAAATAAATATATTTAAACTTATTTTTCAGAAATATATGTGTGATATAAATAATAGATATTAAAAAGGACAAAACGAAGTATTTTAAATGCGATTAATCACTATACTATACACAGTATTTTATATATATATATATATATATATATATATATACACACACACACACATATATATATATATATATTAACACATTGAAAAAATGCTAACCTAAAAATGGTAACACCTAAACAAGAATTATTTTACATCATATCACTAATTAATTCCCTTATTACCTTATATTGTGTAGACATATATCTCTTTTTGCAGTATGTGTGTTTGATTATAGGTTTATAGATCCACAAAATACTGTTTTGTTAATAACTATGTTAATTACACCTGTACAGTACTGCAATTAGGCAACCCGGACCGTTTAAACGACTTACTGACCAGATTAACGAAGAAGAACACATCTATGAAAAGGAGGCTCAAGACTGGATCGAATTGTCGATGAGAGCTTTCTTCTGCTTCGCTGGGAACCTCCGGCTGGGTTTGTGCTCTCTCCGTAAACCTGCCCGTGTCCAATCGGATCACAAACTGTCTGGGGGACCTGCCGGAAACCATGGCGCACTTCGGCAAATCCTAGCTCACGAGTACAGAGTATTGCGCCGCGACTCAGTTTTCCCAAATCCTCGAGGAACCAGATCCGAGCGTGGCTGCGGTCGCCACCATCTTCATCGTCTGCTGGTTGACTCGCCTCGTTCTCCGCATCTACGGCAGCTTCAGAAACTCAATCCTGGCTGTCAAACTCCTTAATTATATTGGTGCACCTTAGGTCTGTCTCGTCCCGTACGTCTACTTGACTCGACTGCTCACGGCGATAAGAACCGGATGGTCTATTAATCTCGGCGCAGCCTGGGAACCCATTAGTGCACGCAGCTGAATGCACCAATATGGCTTCGGCAGTGATTGGTGTCTTATATCTTTAAACATATAGATACGAAATATAAGTGTAGGATATCTCGGGGTCTAGCTAAGGAAAAAAGATGAATATGATTGTTCTCCTGTGCTTTGATAATTACGGCCAGACGTCAGTGCAATTATGTGTGTTGTTCCACTCAACGAATTAAAAACCTGCTTAAGAGTGCAATCCTTGTCATGTTATTTTTGCTGTCAAATAATAAGCACGAAAAACCTTGCGTCAGCCGAGACGGTGAAGAGCACTGGACCTTAACCAACCCGCGTTAACCCTGTACAGCCTACTGTGTAGTTTGACAAACAAAGGCTTGAAGGTTGTCGAGATGATCGAGACGTCGCCGATAAAGCTGTCACACTCGATCTGCTGCGTGTTTTATTCTTTTAGTTAGCCGTAGAAACCTCCAGCTTCAGCTCGAGCTCCACGAGTCAAATCATGACTGCAGTCATGTCTCCAGATGAACTCTTGCTGTCTTTACTTGATTCCCCATCAATCGTTTTCTAGAAGAATCTGATCATCACGATCTTTTGAGGAGCTTTACTTTCGCTGTTCCTCAGCGGAGCGATGATCTTCACAAACCTCCAAAACATCTCACATCTTCTGAGGAGCCTTTATTTCCTCAGCTCTCCATCAGCGTTGTTTGCATTATTATATGTTTGGTTCGTTTGAATACCATCCTACTAAGACAATGTTATTGGAGATATAGAGTGACCACTGTTTTTGCTCTACTTGGGTCTAAATAAAAGGTAGTTGTTTTTTTTTTTCATTATACTGTACGAGCCATAAATGAGCCACAGATCAAATATAATACTGAACTAAAACACACATGCAAAGACTTTGGCAAGACATTTGGCATATATGCAAGGCATTTTGTAGATTAAAGTGCATCTAATATTAGTTCTGGGTTCGTTCACGGCATGGTAGGAGGAGATTATAGTGACATGTGACCATGATGTCATCCTACCTTATAAACTTAACTGGATCTGTGCATGCAAGGAAGAGTCTTTCCCAAACCAGCTTCAGGAGCAAAACAACTCCGAGATGGAGGTCCAAGACTGGATTGAATCATCAATCCGAGCGTTTTTCTGCTTGACCGGCATTACGGGGAACTTCTGGCTGGGT
Source organism: Puntigrus tetrazona (assembly GCF_018831695.1). Classification (NCBI taxonomy): domain Eukaryota; kingdom Metazoa; phylum Chordata; class Actinopteri; order Cypriniformes; family Cyprinidae; genus Puntigrus; species Puntigrus tetrazona. Next base: position 336,414 of record NW_025048054.1, on the reverse strand, counting down.
TTGCGTTCTCTTCCCAAATCTAGATCTCAAGTGCGACCCAACGACGTCCTCTTCATTAACCTGGCAGCGTCCAATCTGATCACAAACTGCCTGGTGGATCTTCCAGACACGCTGGCGCAGTTTCTCAACAGCTGGTTCATGGGGAAAAACTACTGCGGCGTGCTTCAGTTCTCATCCGATCTCTCGGAGACCAGCAGCATCTTCACCACCATGTTCATCAGCATGTACTGGCACCAGAAGCTGGTGGGCTCCATCAGACGCGGAGGAGCTCCGGTGCAGATGGATAACATGAGGTTAGTCGTCCTGTTGCTCGCCGGGAGCTGGATGGTGGCGTTGATGTTCAGCGTGCCCCACTTTTTCATCGCGGAGCACGATGGGAACGAGACTTTGGAAGTCTGCGAAGAGCGTTTCCCGACGCCCGCGGAGAAGAAGTCCTTCGATGCTCTGTATCTGATTCTGGCCAACGTGGTCCCGCTTGTCGGGATCACGTATGCGAGCGTGCAGATCGTCTTGACGCTGCTCCGGAGTCAAAAACGAATCACGGACCACTCCAAAGGAAGAAATGCACCACCTACGGAAGAAAACGCGGACAAAAAGTCTAAAGTCGGGAATACCGTCGCCAACCAGCAGGTCAGATCCAATCCGTCTTCGAGCAACCAGATCCGAGCGGCCAAAAGCGTGGTTGCGGTCGCCACCATCTTCATCGTCTGCTGGTTGACTCACCTCGTTCTCCGCATCTACAGCAGCTTCAGAAACTCAATCCTGGCTGTCAAACTCACCAATTTTATAGGAGCGTCTTACACCTGTTTCGTCCCGTACGTCTACCTGCACGGCGTCAAGAAACTCAACTGCTCGTGGCGGTAGGACCTGAACTGAAAAAAAATTTATTTGATGATTAACGGAAAACATGCGAACGAATGCCGAGGGATTATCAGTTAGCCACTTGTGCACAACGTATACCTCTTGTTTAGTTTTGTATGAAACGTGTGAATCTTAGTTAAACGTGTGAATACACAACTGCTTTATAACTTTTTCCACCACCAAAGCAAAAACAGAAGTGACTCTCCCTCCAGTGCTTTGGTAATTGCTGCCAGCGATCACTGTAATTATGTTCGTTATGCCCCTTAACAAATTATAAATCTGCACATGAGTGCAATTCTCCTCAACGTTCTTTACAAAAACAAAGGAGGACAGCACATTATAATGAATATATATATATATATATATATATATATATATATATATATATATATATATATATATATATATATATATATATATAAAGCATATTTATAACATATATTTCGCCAAATATAATTAGCCAGTATAACTTGTATATATTGATTATAATTTGCTCATTTTATTTATGAATTGATTACAATAGCACTTTACGGTAACCTTGTATTGTTTAATA
>NW_025048054.1:305000-325000 GCF_018831695.1 Puntigrus tetrazona | reverse complement strand
GAGGGTGCAAAAAAAATCTTTGTAGTTGTCCAAATGAAGTCCTTAGCGATGCAAAGGAAATTCGCTAAATATTTTCACGACTTTTAATAGTAATTAATAATTTTGGCGTAGGAGAAAAATGTATAATTGTTGGCCATTGCTACAAATATACCCGTGCTGCTGATGACCGCTTCTGAGCTCCAGGCTTACTTTTAATGGTGCAAATGGCATTAGAAATGTGCAAAATGTATATCTACAAGAAATCGTGATCGTTATGGAGTAGTCAGCATTTCAAGTTCACCAAAAAGACAAGAGCGCATTTAGATTTTGTGATGCAGGACAACTCTGGTGAGTGTTTTTGATGCACTTCTTGTTTTTCCTCACCCTGCCTGTACTGCGAGCAGACGAGGGGCAGGTCTGTGTGATGACTGATCTGCTGATAGAGACGCAGGGACTCCTTCAGCGTCCGCTCCTTCTCCAGCTTGTTCTGGATCTGTCTGGAGCCCTGCAGCAGCTCGTTGGCCTGTCGGGAGGAAACGGATGCGATAACGTTCATAAAACAAACACGTTCAGCTCCACACCGGCTGGATCACAGACGCGCAATAATAAATAAATATTAAAAGTTACAACAAAAAAAACTGTTAAGGGCACAAAATGTTATTTTTCAAATAAAAGTAATAATTGTAAGTAAAAAAAAAATGATATGAAAAATATGAACTAAAATAAAATGCACAAATAAAGACAATAAAGAATAGCTACACTAGAATAAATACAAAAATTAAGTATTAAAAAATAAAAAAAAAAAACAATACATGATAGCTACACTAAATAAAAACAACCTCTAAGTACTAAAAGAAAAAAAAGCTTATCTCTATAAAACTACAAAATAAATAACTAAAAACAAAATTAAACTAAAGTAAAAACTAATAAAACTGGAATAAGTTAATAAACCTAAAACAGCAAAATAAATGACAAAAAATAAAAATAAATATAACTGAGGTAAATAATAAAAACAGGACCAGTATTTATTTTTTTCACTAAATACATTTAAATTAAAATAAATAAAACTAATTAATTAAACAGAACTAAATATAAAGAAATACAACTGAGATTAAACTAAAATTGATAAAATATATATATATATATATATATATATATATATATATATATATATATATATATATACACAAAAAAACAAAACAAAAAGCAAAAATGTGATTAAAAAGTAACAGATAAAAACACAAACCGAAATATACTCAGTATTTAAAATAAACAAAGTGAATGAAAAACGAAGTAAATGTTTAAAAAAGCAGCGGTACCTTGGAGCAGATGCTGTCGTCGCTGCTGTACAGCAGAGGGCAGAGGTCTCTGAGGTGAGCGCTGACCGTGTCCACAGACGCGCTGTCTTTGATGTACACGTTAATGAGGGCCGTGATGAGAGCGCCGCTCAGCTCCCGTCCAGAGACAACCACATCCTTAAAACTCACGCCCTTCATCTGCTCCTGAAACTCCTGACAGAGACCAAACAGCATCAACAATCTGTTCATTAGCAGAATCTTGCAGTGCGCTTTAAAAAAAAAAAAAAAAAAAAAAAATTGTGGACATTTTAAAGTTAAACGATTACACATAATGCCCTTTGAGAGTTCAAAATTAGGAGCTTTAACCAAGCAAACTTAAATCAGTGAGTTAACTTTAAAGTAGACTCCAAGAAAAAAATAAAATAAAAATATATATATATATATATATATATATATAAAATTTTATATATATTATAATATATATATATATATATATATATATATATATATATATATAATTTTATATATATATATATATTATATATATATATATATATATATATATATTATATATATATATATATATATATATATATATATATATATATATATATATGTTATATAATATAATATATATATATATATATATATATATATGTATATTATATAATATATATATTTATATATATATATATATATATATATATATATATATATATATATATTTTAATTTTAACTTCAAAGAGATATTTTGAATTTGTACTGCCCTTTAAAACGTTTCTTTTGCAGGAAAGCAGGCTTACGAAAACCAACCAAACCTACTGAAACGCTGTAATCATCCGCAGGGAAAATAAAGCACTGTGGCTGCGGAGCTCCCAAACAAGCGCTAAACCCACAGCTCGTGCAACAAACACGTTCACTGCATTCATCACACGCAGCAGAAACAGACCCTGAACGGATCGAGGCATATTTCGAGTCTTAATAAACAAACTCCAAGTGTAATGACCTCAAACAGACTTTTACGTCAGAATTAAGCAGTTTTCGACGTATTAACCATGATTATGAAAAATACACTTTTTGCCTAGAAGACCTATCGTATTCGTACCCTATCACGTGACCATGAAAATAGTGAGACTATCGGTAGAAGAGTATCTGAGAAAGCACGGCGGGTAAGGGAGCGGCGGGCCGTACTTTGGGCATCTCTGAGATGATGAGGCTGAACTGATGATCACACAGAAGCTTCCAGAGCGCCAGCGTCTGATAGGAGCGATGAACCAGCTGCTGCATGGCCTGAAGAGACGCTTTCTCGTACACTTGAGCCTCCGCTGAGGAATAAAGGACAGTGAATACCCGAACACACACACAGACGCGCACACACACACACACACACACACACACACACACACACACACACACACACACTCACTGTGGTACTTCCTCTGGAGCTCCTGCTGCACCTGCTGAGAGCTGGAGCCATCGGGACGCATGAATCCCAGAAGCCTTTGCTGTAGGTTTGCCGGCGAGCTGAAACTGAGGAGATCAAGTAGGAAGCATGGTCACGCATTTTCATTTAAAATAATGATAACAACCGTTCATGAAACTAAGGAACAAAAAAAAATAAACGAAGACCAATAATAGTATTTCAATATTAAAAACACATTTCAATAAATATCTACAAAATGTGACTCAAAACTCATTTAAAACTAATTTTATAGAATATAAATTATAGATCATTTAATTTATTTTATTAAATAAAGTACACAGTTATAAGTACATAATTGAAAATTTGTAAAAACAAATTAAATACTAAAATGTATAAATGGTAAAAATACATATATTTAAGGAAAATATTAATATTTTACATAAAGTAAAATAAATATTTTTAAAAATAATATTTTTAATTAATTTAACACACAAACTTAATGTTAATAAATAAAAATTTGTAAATAAAACAAATTGAATACTAAATAAATAAAGGTTTAAATAATTATGTTTATAGAACATATTTATTAAAAAATAAATGTATTTAAAATAAAATTAATAAACTATACACTAGTCAACATGGATCTAAGTTGTCCAAAAACCAAAATGCATCGTCTTGGATTAAATTTTGCGATTCATTTCAAATGTCAACTAAAATCTGAAAAAAAAAAAAAAAACTGTCAATGAATAAATCTGAAAATAAATAATTTCTAAATAAATGAAAACTGTAAGTAAAGAAATGTTACAAATAAAAAAGTCTAATAAAAGAAAATAGATAATAGATCTGCTGTTGAGCTGAAACTGAAGTGTATTACTACATGAGCATTAGAGGATATGAAGGGCACCTACTTGCCCACACCCAGAGAAGATGGACTGAACTGGGAGTTTTTGTCGAGGAATTCCTTCAAACCCTGAAGCTCCATCAGGATGACCTCCAGGTCAGATGAACTGGCCGTGCTCTCCAACTAAAACCAAAGAACATCATGAGGGAAAAACACAGAAGTGTGCTAGAAGAGATTTCAGGCATGCTGCAAAGAAACCAAATGCTTGACGGGCAGGAGCCTTTTTCTGATCGGCTAAAAAGAAGGACAATAAAGAAAAAAATAAACATCAACTAAAGGTAAATATAGGAAAAGAATTGTCAAATTAAAAAAAAAAAACTCTGGAACACAAGCAGAGCAAAAAAAATAAAAATTGCTGCAAAAATCTGTAACTATAAACTAAAAAAAAAAAAAAACCATTAAATAAAAAAATAATAAAATAAATAAAAATAAATAAATTTTATATATATATATATATATATATATATATATATATATATATATATATATATATATATATATATATATAATTCTAAATAATGTATTACCATAAATGCTCTAAGATCAATTACTCAAAACAAATAAATACATATAAAAACAAAGATTTTTTTTTAAATGGTTCAAAATGTGTTTACTAAAAAAAGTGAAATAAATAAAAACTAAAGGAAATAACTAAAGCATTATTGTAAAAATGGTCAATAAAACAAAATAAATAGATGAAAACATAAAGCAGCATTTTTGAAAAAACGCCCTCAAATTGGTCATTACTCCCAAAGAACATAAAAATAAAAAAACATTTTTTTTTTAATCTGGCGTTACTCACAATAGTCACAGTCTGACTGCCTTTGGCTATAGCGGTCTCCACCGAAAGACTCCCATCCCACACATTCCTGCATCAACATTAAAAACACATAAGTGCATTAAGAATCACATTTTTTTTTTTTACATGTACAATATATATTTATATTCACAATTAATATTAAACATGCATGCATCAAGTATAAACAACTTATTTTTTTAAATATATAAATACGCGTTTGTATATAAATAATGTATATACGCACGCAATATAAAAAATAAATATACACAGCATGCGCACATATGCTCGCATACACGTTTTTTTGAATCGATTAATCATGATTAATTGCTTTGCGGCCCTAGAAGTGTTCGTAAGGTCGTAAAGGTCTGTATTTAAGCGTGCCGCTGACTGACCCCAGTATACGTGTGAAGTAGATACTGATGCCGTTGTGTTTTCCAGAAAAGATGACCTCGGGTCCAGACGACACCGCTGTGACGGCCGCGCCGCTCGGACTCATGGGAGTCGCTGGGATGTAAGGCGTGGACACGCTCGGTGGGAAGACGCCTGGTGAGTCCAGACGAGAGAATTCACACACAACACAAAACACACTCATAAAACAACACCACTCACTGTTAATATTCAAGCATGAAATAAGACGGGACGAAACCATCATTACGATTTAAAAATGATACTCCATGTTTAGAATAACGTGCAAAATAACAGGAAAAAGACAACAGGAAGATGCATTTTGGGCCTGAAATACAGAATCGATTCTTAACGTTTTTTTTGTCTTCCCCACACCAAGTAGTTTTTTTCCCCTAAATGTGACTAGATTTGAGAAAAAATTAAATAAATAAAAATTATAATAATAATATACATATATATGAATAAATATATATATATATATATTTTTTTCTTTTTAAACACTTGCTAATCCTATCATTCAGAATACGTGATGCATCGTCTATTTTTATTAAACCCCTAAAATACAGACATTACTTACTCATTTAGAAAGATGCCAAAAACTAATTCATCCGAAAATGAACATTAACTCGCTCCTCAGACCATCTAAAATTTGTTTGTGCATCAGATTTGGAGGAACGTAGCGCCGCATCACTTGCTCGGCAATGGCTGCATTGCAGTGAATGGGTGCCGTCAGGATGAGAGCACAAGCAGCTGATAAAAACATCAGATCGAAAAGTTGTTTTGGTTCGTAAATGGTGCGTGATCTGTGCAGATTTCCCTCCTGGTTCAGATTAAGGATTAATTAGCATTTCAGTTAAAAACGTGTTAATGCGGGATTTGTCTCCGCTTTAGTCATCTCCAGATGTTAAATGAAGGACTGGTTCGCGATTTTTTTTATTTATTTATTTTTTAATTAGACTCTCATTCTGACGGCACCCATTCGGAATACATTGGCGAGAAAGCGCTTTCATGCTACATTTCTCTAAATGTGACGGAAAACCAATCTCGTCCTAATCTTAGACGGCCCGAGGGCGAGTAAATGTTTGGCAAATGTTCATTTACGGATGCATTAATGCTGAGATCGACTATATACCTGGCGCAGGTGTGGCAAGAAAACTGGGGTTTGGAAGGGGGCTGCCGACAGACATTGGGGATCCTACAAATCACAGCAGACTACAGATTAGACATTAGTGGACACTGACACGTGAACAACCAGCTAGCAGTGACTGGACATGGTTAATGGTTAAAACGTGATCATTTCGACGAGGCGAGATGTTAGTCACCTGGTACGGGCGAGCTGAAGAGCGGCCCGACGTTACTGGGGGCAGAAATGGCAGATGGGAAACGCATCTGAGCCTCTCCGCCATATCTGCAAAAAAAATTAAAAAAACACCTTAGCTATTAATAAAAACTGCGAGCATAAGGCTGCATAAGGTATCAAATATATAAAATATATATATATAAAAAAAAAAAAAAAAAAAAAAAAAAAAAAAAAAAAAATCGCACAAGCTGTCAAATAAAAGTCCTTACTAAAATGTCCTAACAAAAAGTATTTGCTATAATAAATATACACATGTGTTAAATATAATGCATTTATATGATATAATATAATGTAATAATATTTTATATAAAATGCTTGACAATAATTGCTTTGAATAAGTCGCAACACTGTGGATTAAAAGCATCTGTCACATGAATAAAAAGCAATATAAATCAGTCGGTTAGCATTGGCCATTTAATTTAACTGATTCAACAACAACAAAAAAAAATAAATAAAATAAATTATATATATATATATATATATATATATATATATATATATATATATATATATATATATAAATCACACAGCATTTTGCATATACTAAATATTATATTAATTATATTATTATATTAGATTATTATTTGTTTGTTTGTTGTTATATTGGTGTAAATAATATAGAAAAAATAGTTTGGTTATAGTTGATTCTTTACACATTTTGAAACTATCTGGCAACGATGACTGAATGGTTCTTCGAACAAAAAAAAAGAAAAAAAGACCCTTAAAGCCATTTCAAAGCAACCACAAATATCATCGAAAGCCTGGGAAAGATCAATCAGGTGAAGTTGTCTCTGACCTGAAGAAGGCTCGTGTGGCCCACACAGAAACCTCTCGATCGCAGGCAGCTGAAGAACAGGCCAAGATGAGCGCCGTGGCACACGCCTGACCCTCCTGTACAGAATTTTTTTTTTTTAGATTTTTCTGGATGCGTTCGGTTTTTCTGGACTCCTTTTAACCGTTTAATCAAAAAGCATGTCTGAAACAAAATCACGAAACCTACACAATTACACAAAAGTGACATGTTTAGCACCCTACGAAACGTTTAGACTTTTTTCCACTTTAAGTTTTATTAACAAACACTGCTTTAGCACGTCTAACTATTTTAATGCATAAAATAGTGCATACTTAACTTAATGCAAACTTTATTTTTTTTAAACCTATTCCTAAATTACCCTTATAGCAAGCGTTTATTGCCCCTTCAGAATGTCTGTGTGCCTTTAAATGTTTCTGGTTATCAAATAAAAAGGCATAAAAGATTAAAGGAAGAGTTCATCCAAAAGTAAACAATTCTTTTATCTTTTAATGATTTACCCGTTTTGTTCTGGTAAACACAGCAGATTATGTCCATGTCTTGTTTTAAGTTAACGTATAAAGCTGACAAAAGATCAGGTGCGTTTAGTCTTAAAGTGACAGCAGCCTAGAAATCCCTACTTCTGTCTGGTCTGCTAATCGAACAGCAGCACAGCTTTAACAAAGATTAATCTGTATCCAATGCAATAAGCGTAATTTTACACTTATACACTTATTTCTGCACCTGAATACTACCATTACTGTCTTTAGCCTATAATTTTATGTCATTATGCGTTTTGCGTGCAATTGCTCTTGTTGTATTAGCTACCGACTTTAGCGGTTAAGCTAGCAGTTTCTGCTGGGGTATAGAAATCCTTAAAGTATGCTTTTTAGTAATAAACGAAAAGCAAACTTTTTTTTTATTATTATCCGTCGCATCACTACTACTGAACAGTAGTAATATTTCTGTCTTTAAGTTAAACTGAATCGCCACGACAAATACCAGCTAGTTTTACGTCTGCGTCATTCATTGAGAAACACACAGAACATGCATTAATCCCTAATCGCAGATTAATATTCAGATACTAGTCAATATCACGATTTGATTTAAGTGCACTGAACTACTTTCGATCAAGTCATTCGGTTTGATAAACTCTATGCTATTCTGCATTTTTCTGTATTTTTTATGTTAATATACTCCACAAATCCGACACCAGATAAAAGTATTTTTTTACTAGTGTGTGCAGGACACTATAGTTCACTTATTTAAATGAAGACGGCTAAATATACTGAAACTCTAGTAAAATGTGGGATCAAAAATGATTCAGAGCATGTTTTGCTCTGAGCTTTGCTTGGTAACTAGTATTACCTAATTATGTTATTATTTAGGCTGCTAATATTGTCTCCTACAACAGGTTTACATGCATGCGAGGTGAAAGAAACGTTTTAAAAGCGTGTTTAATACGCCTCATTTTTCAACGATTTTCAAACAGTTGAAGCAGTTCTAAGATTCAGTCTCTCTAAACTCCTCCCTTTCATGAGCCGACTCTGCTCTGATTGGTCAGACGGCCTGGTCTGCTGTGATTGGATGAGGTGTTTGTGGGCGGAGTCAAGTCGTTGGCGGCCGGCCGATGTAAAACACAGGCGGGATTTACGAAAACGTGCGTCGAAGTGCGATACGAATTACTAACGACTTTTTTCAGGCTGCATCGAGTTGATTATTTCGAGAGACAACTTTCGGATGTACAAGTTTGCAGATGGTTTACACATTACACGCTGCATTAAAGGCAATATTGGAAACATAATAGAGGCACTTTAACAGCTAAAAAGTTTTTGGTTGATTTATTACATACCATAGTTTTTATTTTATTACCCTTTTCTAAGCTACAGCACAAACTTGTGAAAAACGCGTCTGGATCATTTTTGGTTTGACTATTTATGGACACACACACACACTAAATTGTCTGAAAGGTGTACCCCGTGAAGCTTGAAGAAGCGCTCGATGTCGTCGCTCTCTCCTCCGGCGCTGCTGACCAGCAGGTGGCGCAGCTGGTCGACCGGACGCAGCTTGTGGAAGATGTGACTTCCCTGAAGACGGGCGGAAAAAAACACACACCGTGAGAGAAGAGCACCGCGGGGGACGCCGCAAGCAGAGGCCCGATCGTACCTGAGCGGACAGGAGAACAAACTTCTGCGGCGGGACGCTGTGCTGCTGAACGACTAGAGGAGCGTCCGTGACCGGAACGAGCTCTTTATTGAGCGGAGTGAGGATTCTGGGAGATCTGCTTTCCTCGATTGAACACAGAGCCCACGAGTGACCGTCGACATTCACCGTCATCTGGACAAGACAACAAAACAGTGTCATCGTGATTAACTATACAAGTCAAATCGCGACTTTTTACCTGCAAGATATAAAAATATAAATAACGTTTTCCTCACATTTATGACTTTTTTTTCCCTCAACTTTTCTGCCACAGCGAATGCGACTTGTCTTACAACTCAACAATTTTTTCTAATTTCAGTAGTATATTTTTCTAAATTCATTTTTACTTATTTGTTTTTAACTCCCATTATTATTTCTGGAATTATTTTATTTTTTCATTTTTATGGTTAAATTGAATTTTTAAAATCAAAAACTACATCTAATTAAATAATGAAAGTTACAAATTATATACAAAAACAAAATTAAACAATTTCATTTCTTCTTAATTTTTACCAAAAATCCATTTAAATAGTTTACAATTTTAATATCACACTTTCAACAAACAGTATGTCTAGTAATAAAAAGCTTCTAATTAATTAAAATGATGAATTTAGTACTAATTATATTTTATAATATATTTTATATTTAAAGGCTTTAAAAATTTACCTTTTAGTCAATTAAAAGGAACCCTATAATTTTCTGGCAAGCAAAGTATAACAGGCGTTTACTGTTAAAACTAAAAGCATGGGTGAAATAAAAACAGTGTGATTATTTCTTAAAACAATTTATCATTACAATATATATATATATATATATATATATATATATATATATATATATATATATATATATATATATATATATATATATATATATATAGAGTATTACAACGATTCATTAATAATATATTCTGGCATAATTTGGCATACACCAAATGGTTATTTCTGACCTTATATTAAAAAAAAATAAACTGTAAAATCAGAATATAAAATAAAAATTGTAAGGAAAAAAAATCTGAATTGAGATAGAAACAGATAAAAAGGAATGGCATTTTTTAATTAATTTTATTCCAAGGCGGAAACTAAACAACAAATGAAGCGACCAGCCAGACAGGAACAGGAAATAACAACATCTCTGACCTGAGCTTCCATGAGGGGCTTTTTGAAGGGGAAGGAATCGTGATTGATGCACCACAGAACGTCGCTGTCTTCCGCCTCAGACGCCGCCATCAGCAGAACCCCTTTACTGTAGAGGGACTTGTGGACTTTGGCCGGTTTCTGGAGGGTGGAGGACGCGGAGAAGCCGGGCGGCAGCCGCACGTGAACCAGCGCCAGCATGCTGGGCCGCGCTGAGAGGTGTTTGGAGTTCGGAGGAGCGAAGGGGACGGCGCTGAAGTAAAGACGCACGCCTGAACGACACAGAAACACGGCTCAGAGGACTCTCAGACCCCGCGACCCGCTGGAGTGTCCCTTTCTAAACCTTACCAGCATGAGTGACGGCCAGCAGCTGACAGTCTGACGACTCCGAGCGATCGATTACTGCGATCTGAACGACCGGTTTAAACACGGAGCGGTCGATCGTCCTGAAAAACAGGCAGGAAAACTTATGAAAAGCAGGAGTGCACGATATAATGATCTCGACCAATTTTTTTTAATGCATTTTATTTTTTCATTCATAAAAAATTACTTTTTATTAATGTTATAATAATAATAATAATAATAAAATTTAATTACTATAATTATTTTTATTAATTCCGCGTTTATTAAACGCGATAAATGATTCATGTGTAATACTGTAAGCTTTTACGATATTTATATATAAAACTTTTTATAAATGTTTACACTTAATGTTAATGATTAATTTTAATTTTAAAATTAAAAACAATTAGCGAGCACAATATATTGGTGACCATATTAATGGCTCATTTTAATCCAATGAGATGATTTATTATTAATAAAAGATGCCATCTTGGTGGCATTTATTGTCGATAACATTTTAATGATAAAATAACATTTATATATTCCGAAAAACCAGGAGCTCATATGTTGAGCGATTACATTTTGCATTGGATATAATTTAAATTAATATAATTGTGTAAACAATGTTTTTATTTAAATGTATAACCTTCTTAACAGTATTTATTTTGCACAGAAAAAAAATATGCACGATAATAATAATGCAATTATTTATAAGAAGATTTATTTCACATGCATTAAAGCTTTTTTATAATAAAACAATAACACAATTAATAACGATAATTTAATTTACAATTAACAAAAAGCAAATAAATACTTGATATAATAATTTATATTTCATTTATATCATGAATATCACTTATATCATTTAAATGGAAGAAAACGCATTTATCCCTTTGAGAGAAATCGTTCAATTTCGATTATTATATCATAACGGCTAATCAGCTATTTATCAAAAACGCAGGCGAAGCTTACCTGGCGATGTTTCCGGCCGCTGAGACGACGGAGCTCTGAGACATGGCAGCGACTCGACTCATTCCCTGCCCATCAGCGCCTAGATCATACACCTAAAAGAAACAGAAATCACATTAAAACCCATCGAAAGCCGAGTCCGGCTCGGTGCCCGGACACCCACCTGCAGGACGCCCTTCTCCGAGCGAGTGTATAAAATGTTCCTCGAGTTATCGACAGCAATCTGGACAACCGGATCTGAAACGAACCACAAGATTTAAAGTGAGGCATTCAGCTGGGCTTACGATATGTAGCGTCTGCGATATAATGATGTGCGATTATCATTATTAAGTATTTTGCAAAAACCATCGTGCATTCGTTCTATTAAAATGCGTTTAAAACGACCACAAATTTATACAGATATATAGAAAACAGCATGCATTGATTTTCTCTAAATGCCGATTTAATTTGCTTGGTAACAACCCCGTTTAATCAGTCGCGTTATTCTAATCGAATCTGACTTAAGAGCATGCACAGTTAGAAATAAATATTTTTTGTCGATACGCTCCCGAACGGCTCTCACCGTCCTCGGAGAAGGAGAACTGCAGCAGTGAGGGGACGAGGAAGGACAGGCTGCTCTTGGAGTGGTTGATCTTCCTGCAGCGCTGACTGAACCAGCCCGCTCCGGCCTGGTAGGCGATCTCGTACAGACAGCCGTCTTTGCCCGCCATGAAGATGCGGCCCACGTCCGTGGAGGTGATGGCCAGCAGGTAGGTGTTATCCGTGGGGATGGAGTAGAGAGGATCTGGCAACAGCTGCATGGCTCCTGACATGCTGTCGTTCAGGCCTGAGACACACACGGGGGGAGACGGAGAATCAGTCGGCACGCACGGGATGATTCGATCGCATCTGAACTGGAGACACGCACCTGTGTGGGCTTTAGGGAAGCTCAGGCCCAGGATCACCACATCCACCGGCGTGGCCAGTACTAACAGGAAGTGGATGTGAGGCTGGAAAATACCTGGAACAAACAAAACTACTTAGTTGACCTACACTCGTGGTTTCAAGAATCAGTCACATTTTTAAAAACCATGACTCCAGGCTTAGTTATTGTTTTGATTATTACTATAGTTTTTATTTCTATACATACAATGCAAATACAAATAGACAAACATAAAAGAGTATATATATTATACATTTAGAAAATATGTAGAAATAAAGTGCTGTCAAACGATTTATCGCATCTGAAATGAGTCAGTGTTTACTGTGTATATTTATTATGTATCCATGAATATAAACACTCTATATAAGTGCTGTCAAATAATTAAATCGCATTCAAAATAAAAGTTTGTTTACATAATATATGCAGGTTTACTGCAATAATAAACTAACAGTACAGAACATGCAGTACATATTTTGAAAATATTCACATGCATATACATTTAAAATCTTTATATATATATATATATATATATATTTTACATTTTACATAAGTTACATTTAATATAAACCATATTTTTAAATTTACTATAAATGTCATTTTTCTTAAATATATACATGCATGTATTTTTATTCATATATAAGTAATAATTTTACACAGCACACACATTATATAAACAAAAACTATTTTGGATGCAATTAATCATTTGACAACATATTATATATGTAACAATTTATATATATATATATATATATATATATATATATATATATATATATATATATATATATAAAAAAATAAATATTAAAAAAAAAAAAAATATATATATATATATATATATATATATATATAATAAAAAAAAATATATAAAAAATATATATATATATATATATATATATATATATATATATATATATATATATATATATATAGTGCATAAAAATATTATTATTTTTATGTTAATTCTGATTCTTGTTATTCTCTTGATTTTCACATGCAAACTTTTGTGCCGATTTTGTGTACACTTAAATTCAGGTGCATCATAAATTAAGTAAAAGAAAAAACTGAAACTAGGACTACCCAAGTCAATAAAATATTTGGAACATAATCAGTGCTAAAACATTAACTTAAAAAAAAAAAAGGAACCCAGAAGGAACTATTTATATATTGTTGATAAAACACCCGAAGAATCAATCCGTAACATTCTCACTTCCTTCTGAGAGCGACCACAGAACTAACCTGGCTTAGGTTTGACCAAACCGACTGACAGTATAGTTTCACTGAGCCCGTCAAAATACGCCACATCACTCCTAAACAAACAAGACAACAACAATAAACATGACTGAAACACTTCTAGAAACGTGCCAGCACTATGTTCATTTACTTTGATTTTTGGGGTGTGCTGGAAAACCTTCACAAGATTTAAAGTTCACGCACTTCTCTCATTTAGATGCACAATCAGCTATATTACATGCTAAAGGAAAGGTAAAAAAAAAAAAAAAAAGTGCTTTTAATTCTATCTAATGTGCTGATACTCACCCATCCTCGTAATTCCACATAAAAATGTCATTATCGATGGTGAGCCACGCTCTGGAGATCTCAGGGAAGACTCCCATCATGCAATTGCACTGCATATCTGGTCAAACGGGGCAATTAAGGCACCGCAAACAACTTGATGGAGTAATACTACGAGACGCTCTGAGAGTACGGTTTATTTTGTGCATCTGTGTGGTAGGATACGACCGAACTGCTCGACGAGCTCCGGAGGCAGAGGAACCCTGCGGATGGCGCTGAGCTCAGGAAGACTCGGCACGCTGATCAGCCCCGGGCCCTGCAGAGGATAATCCATGTCCGACATCCCCGAGAGCGAAGGCATATCTGCCAAACATCAGACAGAAGCACGTGAACATGTTTTATGCCCAACGAGCGGGTCTTAAAGGCCAAGACGGACAGCATCTCTTACTGTGTGACGGGACATTGAGGAGCTCTGACAGGTCTGGGAAGCAGCGGTCCTCCTGCAGATGCCTGTCAATCAAGCGGCTGGAGTTTTCCAAAGCCTCCTGGAGAACTGCGGCTGGGCTGCTGGTGCCCAGACTGGACGGCATGATCACTGGAGACTACAAACCACCTAAAAGAGAAGAACATAAATCTATTATATTTAAAAATAAATTTATAAAAAAAAAATAAATAAAAAATATATAATATATATATTTTTTTCTTCACACTAAACAAATATATATACAAAATTTATTGTAATAATATTTTAATAGAATATATATATATATATATATAAATATATATAATATTATAAAAAATATATATATATATATAATATATATATATATATATATATATATATATATATATATATATATATAATTAAAATATTACACACACACATATATATATATATATATATACACATTATGAATAAATTAATACATTAGAGCCTACATTTCTACATACGTATAGAAATTTACATATATACACATTCATCTACATAAACATTTATATTAATACAAATACACACACTAACACGCTTTCAACACGTATAAAATAAAAATCTAATATATATATATATATATATATATATATATATATATATATATAGAGAGAGAGAGAGAGAGAGAGAGATTTTTATACTATATATATATATATATATATATATATATATATATATATATATATATATAAAAATCTAAAACAAATATGCATACTTTTCTCAAAACTAGGACAAGAATAAATAATAACTAACGTTAACTTGAAAAAACGTTACTTGAGCCGTGTCTTGAACAGCATTATGAAAATTAATTGCTTTATACAGCCAAGTAACTCAGCAGTGACTGTAATAACCATATCCAGTCATAACACACAAACAATGAGCATTAATTTACCGGATTTGAGAACAAACATGTTAAATTAAATTCAAATGAATCGGAAATGTTGCGTAGCTTTAGCCACGCGGCTAATTCATAACACTGAACACACCGAAGACATCGGGTATTCTCTAAAGAGCTTTACTCGAGCTCCGGATAAACAGCGATTTAAAATAAACTCACCTCTGACTGAAAATGATATTCATAAAATATCAGGTGAAAGTGAAAGAGGTGAGTTTGTGAACTTCAGTGACTCCCGCCAAGCGCGTGCGACTGCACTGTTGAGGGTGAAGCGCACCGGAAACACGCGCATGTTTCAAAATAAAAGTCACCGCATTCTCCTGCCTCCTCTGCAGAGCCGATTTGAAAACAGTGAGTTTCAGACCATTTAAAAAATAATTATAAATTCAGTTTAAATTTGCTATCTAATCATACACCCAGACTGTCTGCTGTGTGGGTGGCTTCTTTATTTTTACAACATAATTGAAAATTAATCTCATGATGGTTCTGCTACTCCATAAGTTGATTTTTTGTGCATATTTCTAGAGTTGTAATACTCATATCTCTGCATGGTCTGTTTATGCACTTTTTTTAGTTTTTGGCCTAGAGTCGCTATATAAATAATTATAATTTATAAATAATATTTCTTAAATAATATAAAATCTAAAATTAAACGTACAGTTATTGTTTAAATAAAAACCTAAATACCTAAATCATAATACAATATATATCAATTAATCGCATCAAAAGTTTTTAGATAATATATGAATATGTACTGTGTATATATATATATATATATATATATATATATATATATATATATATATTAATAATTAAATTAAAGTTATATATTTAATTATTATGAATTTTTTAAATTATGTATAAATTTATTATGAAATTATTAAATTATTATTATTATATTATATTATAACACATACACACACACACACACACACACACACAAAATAAATATACAGGATACACAAAAACTTTTATTTTGGATTCGGTTAATCGTTGCCCAGCGATAAATAGCTATAATAAATAATAAATGTAATAATAATAATAATATATAATAATATAAAGCATCTAAAATCAAAACCTCGAGACACTGCATAAATAAAGCCCTAACTAATTAATTTATAATACAAAATATACAATTTCAAAGTAAAGAGGTGGAAAATCAGGTTTTTATCATCATTTTATCGGATTTTGAAAACCTTCATTGGGAACTTGAAAACATAAATAAAAAAGCAGCCTCAAATGTAATCAGCTACTTTACCTTAATAAATCTATTTTAATAGTTTTTAATAGAGTAACTTAATAGAGCAATCTATTTCCCAACAGCGATTTTGGGATCGATTCGCGTTTTGGAGTTTTTTTATGCGAACACCTGGCAACCCCGCGTCCGACGCGCCGCAGACGAGGAGCGCTCCTGAAGCGCAGCATCCCGACGGAGACCGGCTCGCCCCGACGACCGGCGCGGCGCATCGCTCACGACCGCGGCGCGTCGACGCTCGACGCCACGCCCTGCGCGCGCAGCTCTGACTCACGACGACGCGCTTCGTCCTGCGCACATTCATCGCTCGCACGGAACCGCGGACCCCGAGCCATGGCAGGTGAGGCGCCTTTCGTGCCTTTTCTTTTTTTTTTTTTTTTTTTTTTTTAACGGACGAGCTTCGGATGAGAGAGACGGCATCTGTGTGTTCGTGTGTGTGTGTGTGTGTGTGCGCGCGCGTGTGTGTGTCTTTGCAGAATCCGAGACGCGTCAGAGGCTGCTGCGCAACGTCAAGAAGGAGGTGGGGGACGCGCCGGCCGTGTCTCTCCGTTTATCAGACACCGAGCGGGCGATCGGTAGACGCTGTCGATCGCTGAATCCGATCGTGTCGACCGGGGCTGCAGGTGCTAGATGTGCCGCGCGCGCGCGCACGCTCACCCGCGCGCGACCATGCCGCGGCGCGCGCCCGCTCGTTAGCGCGTTTTATCCAGAAGAGCGTCCAAACAAGGTCATTCCGGTCGGCGTCATCAGCCGTTTGCTTCCTTAAGGAGCTCGGCGCGATGAAGACGTGTCGCGTTGTCTTCCTCTTTCTGCGCTGGCAGACAGAAATCGGCTTGTTTTGACGTTTAACCTCGCCACTGGACAAGTCATGCATCATATATGCACGTATATCCACATTTATTAAGTGTAACCTAATAGAAGATCATCTAAAATGTTCTCCTGTATTTGAAGTTATTGTCCTTTGCAATAATGGCACTAATATATCGATATAAACACGTGATAATACTCTGTGAATAACAGTAGTAATAACACATGATAATTGAATAGTATGTAAATAAGAATAATAATAATAGTAATATGTAAATATTAAGTCAATATATTATTGTATTACACTAACCCTAATTAGTTAGAATATAATATGATAAAATAATGCAAATAGCGCATTTATGAATGATTGTAGTTTAGCAAAATAATAAATATAAACTAATAAATATATTAATATATAAAATATTAATGCAATATAAATTATATAAATAATATTGCTAAGACAATAAACATAAATAATTTTAATATAATTTATATATATTTATTATATAAATAATATAATTAAATCAATAGTAGTCATTTAGATATTACATTTACTTATATTAAACTGCGCTTATATTATATATAAGTAATATCATTCAAATGCCGTATTTGTGATCATTTATGATATTATATTTTACTAAAAATAAATTCATATTATTTATTATGTAATATATAGATACAAACACAATGCTGTATATATTTAAGAGAAATATTTAATATTTAAATGTTTTATATGTATAAATACAATATATGAACGTTATAAAATATATATATATTTTTTAAAAATATAAAAAATAATAAATAGAAATATGTAAATGTTTATACATGTAACTTTTTTTCAATATAAACACTGTACGTGTGTGTTTATGTATACATAATAGAAATATTTAATATTTTATATTTTTATATTTTATATTGATAAATATTAATATATGACAGCGTTATAAATATATAAAATATATTTATATATATATAAATATATATATATATATATATATAATATATTTATATATATACATATATATATATATATATATATATATAAAACATTTTATTTATGGATATATATATAATATATATATATATATAATTATATATATATATATATATATATATATATATATATATATATATATATATATATATATATATATATATATATATATATATATAATTTTTAATTATTTTTATATATATGTATATATAAATATAGACACATACTTGAGTTTCTGCAGCACCACCTAATGGAAAAATCAAACAGTTTTTATAAGGAATTGAATACTTGCGATGAAAAGAAGGTGAAATACAATTTTGTAAGTACAGATGGGAGCAGATGTGGCTCAGAGAGTAAAGAATTCACGAACGTAAACGTGCTTTTAATCTGGAATCTTAAAGTGATGATCCTCATATGTGACTGTGTACTATAAAACCAGTCATAACGCTCATCTTTTTGAAATTGAGTTTCATGCATTGATACAACTATTAGAAAATCTGGAATCTGAGCGTGCAAAAAAATCTAAATATTGAGAAAATCGGTTCTTAGCAATGCATATTATTAGCAATGCAAATTAAGTTTTGATACATGAGATCTTTACTTAATAAGCTATTGATTTCTGGCATTAAAAAACCCATATAGCGTATCGTTGGCTGCTCGTTTTCCTTTAGCTTAACCTGACGCACTAACGAACCGAAATGAATAAAAAACGACACGCATTTAGGCAGAAAAAAAAGCACGTAACAAAAAAAATGACTAAAAGATGAACCAAAATCGAAATGAAAATGTGAATAAAAAGGGAAGGACTCGTCCTTCAGAGTGAGAGAGCTGTGATCGCTGCACATATGTCCATCTGCACACGCTATACACTCATTATGAGAAACCGTGAGTAAGAGAGTGTGTTCGTGACTCAGCGTGGAGCGCAGGACACGCGTGTTCAGATTCTCAGATGTCGCTTTTCTTTGTGGACTTTCAGGTCAAGCAGATCATGGAGGAGGCCGTGACTCACAAGTTTGTGCATGAAGACAGCAGTCACATATTCTCCTTCTGCGGTAAGATGACCTTCCTTAAAATACCCAGAAAGAAGAGGAAAGATTATTATTATTATTTTGTGAATTGTAATAATTACTATATTAATTATTTTTATTTTATTTTATTTACAATTATTATTATTGTTAGTAACAAAAATATGAAACCTCAATTTTTTATATATATATATATATTTACAATTATTATTATTGTTAGTAATACAAATGTGAAACCTCTCTCTCTCTCTCTCTCTCTCTCTCTCTATATATATATATATATATATATATATATATATATATATATATATGAATTGAGGTTTAATTTTTTTATATATGTTATACTTAAATTACGTGTAAAAAAAAAAAAAAAATATATATATATATATATATATATATATATATATATATATATATATATATATATATATATATATATATATATATATATATATATATATATATATATATATTTATAAATATAATATCAGAATATATA
>NW_025048054.1:297500-302500 GCF_018831695.1 Puntigrus tetrazona | reverse complement strand
TTATTATTATATTATTATTATTATTATTATTAGTATAAGCATTGTAAAGGAATTATATCTTAATCAGTTACTTAATTTTTATTAAATTAAGAATACTACAAATAATAGCATTATATTTAGTGCTATATAAATGAAACGTAATGACAATAGTAATAATACTCATTTTAACAGTAATGAATAAATTTGATAAGTATTACTTTTTATTAAATTCAAAATATAATTACACACATATAATTTCATTAATGTTTAGTATTATTATTTTATGAATTGTCAGTAAGTTTATTTACATTTACGTTCTTATTATGAACAATAATACAAATATTATTATTCATTAAAAATTAATTAATTAATTAGTAATTAGTAACATTTCTGCTGGTTTAATATGAGTATCGGTTCTCCAAAGTAAATCAGTTATTTAGATTTTGACGAAATCGCTGTGATTTTTCTTTTTCCCGTTTTCTCAGCACAAGACAAAGCCAGGGTCAGATGAGTCAAGAGAGCGTCCGGAAGCAGCCCCGGCCTCCAAACCTGTCTCCTCTGGCCATCAAGCACCTGTGGATCCGCGCGGCGCTCACAGAGAAGCTGCTCGACAAAATCGTCCTGTATTTGGTGGAGAACAGCAGGTGAGAAATTCATATTTATCGCAGGACATCCTTTCTGACAGAATGCATGCATGGAACGGAAAACTAGCTCGCTGTGTTAATGCTTAAGATGCGCTTTGTATTTAGCGGCGTTCAGCTCACGAATAAAAACTATTACTTTTATGCTTAGTCAGTTTTGTTGTACGTATTGCAGATCAGAGGCCTCCGGGTTACACTTACAGTAATAGAATACGTTCAAACTAGGCTGTAGTGCGTTTCATCTGAATGAATTACAACATAACTGAGCTGTTTTTATTCATATTTCAGCAAGTTTTACGAAAGGGAAGCTCTTCTGAGAGACCCAGTCGACGGCCCGATCCTCGCATCATTGCTTGGTATCAGTTTTCAAACATTCGTGTTATGCAATTTATTAAAAAACCACGAAGACTATGTGTACGCTACCATTCGTAGGTTTGGGATTTTTATTAAATGTCTCATTTTATGCAGCACAAATTGTGAAATATTATTGCAATTTAAAAAAGCCCTTTCCTGTGTGAATATCTGTTACACTAATTTATTTCTAGGATCAAAACTGTATTTTCAGCATCATTACTCCAGTCTTCAGCGTCACACGATCCTTCAGAAATCGCAATAGTATACCGATTTAAAGAAACATTATCAATCTGGAAAACAATTATGCTGCACAATATTTTTATGGAAACAGTCATACATACAATTTTTGATCAATGTAACATATTCTTGATGAATGAAATTATTAATTTATGTCATAAAAAAACAAAGTGCCGACCCCAAGCTTTTGAATTAGTAGTAAATCTAATCAAATATAATACTGTATAAAATATATACTGCTATATATAATATAGTAATAATGAATTTTATTTTTTTAGTGCTGTCAAACGATTTAATTAATTGCATAAAAAAATAAAGTTTTTGTTTCCATACTATATATGTGTGTGTAGTATATTTTTATGATCCATAAATAAATACACATACATACAGTATATATATATATTTTTTTTTAAAATTACATATATATACACATATATACTTTATATAAAAACTTTAGATATTTTTCTTAAATATATACATGTGTGTGTTATATATATATATATATATATATATATATATATATATATATATATAAATATATATATATATATAATGTAAACAAAAATATTTATTTTGGATGCAATTAATCGCAATAATTTTTCCGAATACTGTATTTAGTGCTGTCAAACGATTTATCGCAATTAATTGCATTCAAAAGAATTACAGTATACAGTATATATTTACTGTATATATTTAAAAAAAAATTACACACACACACACAAAACACACACACACATATATATATATATATATATATATATATATATATATATATATATATATATATATATATATATATATATATATATACATATATATTTATATAAATATATATATATATATATATACATATATATATATATATATATATATATACACACACACACATATATACATATATATATATATATATATATATATATATATATTGTGTAAACAAAAACATTTATTTTGGATGCAATTAATCGCAATGTGTTTCTTTCAGTCGGCCCCTGTGCTTTGGAGTACACAAAAGCGAAGACGGCCAATCATTTCTGGACGGATCCGTCGGCTGACGAACTGGTGCAGAGACACCGCATTCACAGCGGACACTGCCGGCAGGATTCACCCACCAAGCGCCCGGCTCTCGTAAGACGCACTACACGTACAGCCATGACATTTTTAAGGCTCCTAATATTGTTTTGGGAGTCTCCTATAAAAACGATTCTCAAACGATTCGTTCAAAGCGCTTCTGTCTCTCTAAAGCCCTCCTTTCAGTAAGCCTACTCTGCTCTGATTGGTCAGATGGCCCAGTCTGTTGTGATTGGTCTACAGCGTATAGCAGTCATCAGAAACGATTGGCCCATTGCATAAAGTTCAATAAACAAGAAGTTAATATTAAGAGACCTTTTCCCATATTTCAGCATCCAAAATCATTCCAAACAGCACTGTTTTGTGTCTCTGAGAAACATGACAGTATTTCGTTCCTGAATGAATCAACTAAAGTTTAAATGCTTTTTTTTTCGAAATGACTCAACGATTTATGCTAAATATATGGATTTATGCTTTTCTAATTTGGTTAAACGCATTCACGTCCTGCATTAAACGGCTTGTAAATATATCCGGCTCTGCGTTAATTAGAAACATGACAGTATTTCGTTCCTGAATGAATCAACTAAAGTTTAAATGCTTTGGATCGTTTTGAAATGACTCAACGATTTACGCTAAATATATGGATTTATGCTTTTGTAATTTGGTTAAACGCATTCACGTCCTGCATTAAACAGCTCGTAAATATATCCGGCTCTGTGTTAATTAAAATTTTGCCAATACTGATATAATTTGCTTGCTAACAGTCCACATATTCTTGTTCTAATTCACTGATTAACTGTAAGAATTTGATTCAAGAGATAAAATGTCTTTATTAAGGTAAAAATTGCAATAAAATTGACCAAAAGATCTGTTTAGACTTAAAATATACATTGCTATCACCATCACACAGATTACGAAGAATAGGAAAAACGTTCAATCAGCCATTCATGATAGTTCTTAAAGGAACACGCCCCTTTTTTGTTTGTTTGTTTTGAAAATAGGCTCATTTTTGAGTTAAAAAGTTGAGTTTTGCCGTTTTGCTCATTTGAGTTGAGGGTTTTTATAGCATAGCTTTAGCATAGATCATTGACATCTGATTAGACTGTTAGAGTTTCCTGGGCCGACCACCAAAAACAGTTTCAAAACAAGTTTGAATATTTTAGCTGATTTCAGCTCTAGATCTTTTGTTATCTGATTCAAGACTCGACTAGCATGAAAAAGCACCTCAGCATGGTGCAGTGATGTTATCAATACTGAACAGAATGAGCGGTCTCAGAGGCGTGCGGATCCATGCAGGCTTTTTTCAAACTGGTGACAGGGCTAACAGATATATAGGAGGCGAGGTTACAACGAAATACAGAGACAATAAGGTCGGAAGATGAAAACAGAGAACAGACAGGCGCAGTGAGAAACTATCAATACTATCTAACTATGAGACAGGCAAATGCAACCTGCAGCAAATTGCTGCAGTCTTTATATTAGGAAGATAAGGAGTCGATGGAATGAAAGTATAGTTCCTAATCATATCGGCTTAGAAAAGTCACAGCTTTTCATTTTCCGTCTACAATTAGTCTATGATGTAACTACAGAAGAGTTGAGTTTTAAATTGGAAAAATATCAAAACTGTCGGTGCTAACGGTCTAATCGAATTCAATGATCTATGCTAAGCTATGCTAAAAGTGCCGGAAATAGGGTTCAAAAAAAGGTGAAACTCAACTAGGGGAGTTGGAAAATGAGCTTATTTTAAAAATAGTGTAGTGTTCCTTTAAGATGCCGGCGCAATGTCATCTGTTTACGGTTACGGTTATGGTTTTGTAGATCCAGAAGAGGCAGTCGAGCGGCAGTATGGACGACCGGCCGTCTCTGTGGGCGAGGGATTACGTCGAATCTCTTCATCAAAACTCCAGAGCCACGCTGCTCTTCGGGAAGAACAACGTCCTGGTGCAGCCGGTAAAGCTCTCGCCGTGTGTGACGATGCTGTGGCGCTTTAACTAACGCGATGATGCCGATAAATCTCGTGCGGTCTTTCAGACAGACGACATGGAAGCGATCCCAGGATACCTGTCTCTTCACCAGACGGCCGATCTGATGACTCTGAAGTGGACGCCGAACCAGCTGATGAACGGAAACATGGGGGAGCTTGATTATGAGAAAAGGTGAGGTGCTTTACGACTGCGACGTCTGCTTTGTGGGAACCACTTTAAATCAAATCTGATTTCTCCACAGTGTATACTGGGATTATGCCATGACCATTCGTCTGGAGGAGATCGTCTATTTGCATTGCCATCAGCAAGGTGAATATTAAAAAAACATCTCATAAATAAAAGTTAAAAAAAAAAAAAAGTTGGTCCTAACTAAAAATAAGTAAAAATGGCCATTTAGTTTTGCAGGATAGAACATCAACTATATTGTTATTTTAGTTTTATTGAGATATTTCTAATACAAAATTTTTATAATCTTTATTATTTTGTTTTTTTAGAAATTTACATTTTTTTAGTAATTTTGTTTTGTGCAGAAGAAGATTAGTCCTAGGAACAAGCAAAAATAAATAAATAAATAAATTATATATATATATATATATATATATATATATATATATATATATATATATATATATACATACATCTTGAGATTAAAGTAACAAAATTTGAAGAAAAAATATTTTAAAATATTTTAAAAAATATTTTAATATCTAATATTTTTATTAATATTTATTTT
>NW_025048054.1:232500-287500 GCF_018831695.1 Puntigrus tetrazona | reverse complement strand
TTTGTTTGCTCGTTTAATGTTTTGTGACGAGACGCACAGACCCAAATATAATTACTTTTTAGCACTCATTTAAACGAGTTAAACATCTCATCTTGTGTTCCACTGAAGACATCAAGTCACAAAGGTTTTCGGCTCATTTCTGGTTCTACCGTTTCTGTAAACGCGTGTAATCTTCAGAGAGTTCTTGTTGTTTTCTGGTTTCTTTTGCAGCAGGAGCTGGTGGACCTGTACACACTTAATCTGCACCGCATTGATAAAGACGTCCAGCGATGCGACAGAAACTACTGGTATTTCACTCCAGCCAACCTGGAGAAGCTTCGTAACATCATGTGCAGGTAAAATAAACCATTCAACTTCTATTCTGTGTAGAATGGCCTCTTCTGTTCATCAAGGCTGCATTCACGTGTTCAGAAATCACAGTAAAAATATTAGAAATTAAAATAGCAGTCCTCTATGTGAATATCTGTTCAAATAAAATTTAAAACTGTATTTTCAGCATCATTCCTCCAGTCTTCAGAAATCCTTCTAATGTACCGATTAGCCGCTAAAGAAACATTTTGCGGCCCGATGTTTGCGGAAAATGTGATGCATTTTCTTTTTCAGGTTTCAAAGATGAATAAAATGTCTTTACGCACTTTTGATGAATAGAATGAATCTGAAAGTAAGTGGAGTGAGCGTGTGTGTGTGTGTGTGTGTGTGTGTGTGTGTGTGTGTGTGTTTTAAGTTACGTTTGGCAGCACCTCGACATCGGATACGTCCAGGGAATGTGTGACTTGCTAGCGCCCCTGCTAGTCATCCTCGATGATGGTACGTTAACTCATTTTTAACCTATTCGCTCCATTAACCCCAGTGTGTGTGTGTGTGTATATATATATGAAATCTGATTGGACAAATGATTTATTATTTTGAACATTGCTGTATTTTGTCGTGTGGCCGTGATCGTTTCTTTCTGGTTGTAACTCAGAGGCCATGGCCTTCAGCTGCTTCACTGAGCTCATGAAACGAATGAACCAGAACTTCCCTCACGGAGGAGCCATGGACACACACTTCGCCAACATGCGCTCCCTCATCCAGGTTCAGTTCTTAAACGCACCTCATCGCACGCATTGTGCTGTGGTGTTAGACCCCGTGTGATGATTCTGTCGCACCTCTTCAGATTCTGGACTCGGAGCTGTTTGAGCTGATGCAGCAGAACGGCGATTACACGCACTTCTACTTCTGCTACCGCTGGTTCCTCCTGGACTTCAAGAGAGGTGAGCGCTTTACAGTGCAAAAGAAAAGACAAAATGTAAAACATTTCCTAATTTCCATTTTTTACCCTATTTGTCCCAAACGATTCGTTCATCGCTTCATTTTCCGATTTCGGTCAAAGCGCTGAGCGCTCGTGAGCTTTTAAAGCTCCAAACGCGCCACCTAGTGGCAAAGAATGAATTTGCATTTTCGCTCAGACCAACGCGAAAAAGACAATTTGCTGAAGTTCCACTTTGACTCATTGATTCGTTTTGAAAACGACTCGAGTCGACTCCTTCCTTTTGAGAACCAATAACTGTACACTTTTATATCGATTTGAAACGTCGCAGGATGTTTTCATTCACTTTTACGCACATTTTCAAAAATTCATAATAGAGGCACTTTAACGACTCGCCGATTCAAATGATCCGGTCCCTGTCTGCGTCCCAGTGCGCATACTATCAATCCAACCTTCTATGCGATACGTGTCATTTATACTATTAAGGGCAGATAGTGTGGATAGTATGGGACGCAGGGGCCGTTCGCTGCTCACTGACTCAAATGATTCAGCGATCGAATCGTCTGAATCACGATGCCAGCGTTCGTTTCCCCAGCGATGCACAATTGAAAGCACACTCGGAGTAAGTAAGTGCGGTTGTTCGCCTCTCTTTCAGAAATGGTGTACGATGACGTGTTCTCGGTGTGGGAGACTATCTGGGCCGCGCGGTTCGCCTCCTCGGAGCACTTCGTGCTGTTCATCGCGCTGGCGCTGGTGGAGCTCTACCGCGACATCATCCTGGAGAACAACATGGACTTCACCGACATCATCAAGTTCTTCAACGGTGAGCCGACGGACCAATCACCGAGCAGTCGCGATTTTATCGCTAATTCGAATTGAACGTTTTTCCCTCGATTTTATTTTTTAGTAATCAAGGAGATTTCGAATAGAACCATTACCAAACATTATAATTAGACGCTTTAATAAAATTTCCAAAGATGTGAAATTAACTTTACATTCGCAAACTAGCACCGTTTCCATCCAACGAGTCAAAGAAAAACTGGCACTATATATATATATATATATCACTAAGAAGCTAGGATTAATAGGCTAATTTACGCCTCAGAGCAAGCAGACGTAATAAATGCTGTCATCTGGTTAATCTAGTTAAGTTATCCCGCCTCACAGCGCAGTTAGTTGCGTGACATTTTTTGACGCGCTTGGAGGAATTTGTTTGCAAAATTAAATGTTAGCATTATTCAAACTAAGACCACATCCATGTTTACACAGGGGGAAAAAAAATGTTAAAGCAGCAAAAATGAAAAAAATATAAATAAATAAACTGTACTAGTAGTGTATTTCCGATGTTTCATGTTTGCATCATGTTGACAGACTGAAAGCACATTTATAGTTAATAATAGTCTACTGGTGTTTATATCAAGCAATTCTGTCTTTTTTTCGCAATTGTACGTTTTTATCACACAATTCTGTCTTTTTTTCGTAATTGCAAGTTTATATCACGCAATTCTGTCTTTTTCTCACAATTGTACGTTTATATCACCAAATTCTGTCTTTTTTTCGCGATTGTACGTTTATATCACGTAATTCTGTCTTTTTTTCGTAATTGTACGTTTATATCACGCAATTTTGTCTTTTTTCGTAATTGTACGTTTATATCATGCAATTTTGTCTTTTTTTCATAATTGCAAGTTTATATCACGCAATTCTGTCTTTTTTTCGTAATTGTACGTTTATATCACGCAATTTTGTCTTTTTTTCATAATTGCAAGTTTACATCACGCAATTCTGTGTTTTTCTCGCAAATGTACGTTTATATCAATAATTCTGTCTGTCTTTTTCTCGCAATTGTACGTTTATATCACGCAATTCTGTCTTTTTTTCGTAATTGTACGTTTATATCACGCAATTCTGTCTTTTTCGCAATTATACGCGTTTATATCATAATTCTGTCTTTTTTCGCAATTATGCGTTTATATCACGCAATTCTGTCTTTTTTCGCAATTATACGCTTATATCACATAATTCTGTCTTTTTCGTAATTATACGTTTATATCACGCAATTCTGTCTTTTTTTCGCAATTGTACGTTTATATCACGCAATTTTGTCTTTTTTTCGCAATTGTACGTTTATATCACGCAATTTTGTCTTTTTTTCGCAATTGTACGTTTATATCATAATTTTGTCTTTTTTCCGCAATTATACGTTTATATCACGCAATTCTGTCTTTTTTTGCAATTGCAATGCGCGTTTATATCACGCAATTCTGTCTTTTTTTCGTAATTGTACGTTTATATCACGCAATTCTGTCTTTTTCTCGCAATTGTACGTTTATATCACGCATAATTCTGTCTTTTTTCGCAATTGCACGTTTTATCACGCAATTCTCTTTTTCTCGCAATTGTAAGTTTTATCATAATTCTGTCTTTTTTTCGTAAGTAATTGCACGTTTATATCATAATTCTGTCTTTTTTTTCGCAATTATACGCTTATATCACACAATTTTGTCTTTTTTTCGCAATTGTACGTTTATATCACGCAATTCTGTCTTTTCGTAATTGTACGTTTTTATCACGCAATTCTCTTTTTTCTCGCAATTGCAAGTTTTTATCACGCAATTCTGTCTTTTTTTCGTAATTATACGTTTATAATCACAATTCTGTCTTTTTTCTAAATTGTAAGTTTTTATCACGCAATTCGGTCTTTTTTTCGCAATTGTACGTTTATATCACGCAATTCTGTCTTTTTTTCGTAATTGTCCGTTTATATCACGCAATTCTGTCTTTTTCTCGCAATTGTACGTTTATATCATGCAATTCTGTCTTTTTTTCGCAATTGTACGTTTATATCACGCAATTTTGTCTTTTTTTCGCAATTGTACGTTTATATCACGCAATTTTGTCTTTTTTTCGCAATTGTACGTTTATATCACGCAATTTTGTCTTTTTTTCGCAATTGTACGTTTATATCACGCAATTTTGTCTTTTTTCCGCAATTGTACGTTTATATCACGCAATTCTGTCTTTTTTTTGCAATTGTACGTTTATATCACGCAATTCTGTCTTTTTTTCGCAATTGTACGTTTATATCACGCAATTCTGTCTTTTTTCAGAATTATACGTTTATATCATAATTCTGTCTTTTTCTCGCAATTGTACGTTTATATCACGCAATTCTGTCTTTTTTTCGCAATTGTACGTTTTTATCACGCAATTCTCTTTTTTCTCGCAATTGTAAGTTTTTATCACGCAATTCTGTCTTTTTTTCGTAATTGTACGTTTATATCACGCAATTCTGTCTTTTTTTCGCAATTGTACGTTTATATCACGCAATTTTGTCTTTTTTTCGCAATTGTACGTTTATATCACGCAATTCTGTCTTTTCGTAATTGTACGTTTTTATCACGCAATTCTCTTTTTTCTCGCAAGTGCAAGTTTTTATCACGCAATTCTGTCTTTTTTTCGTAATTATACGTTTATAATCACAATTCTGTCTTTTTTCTAAATTGTAAGTTTTTATCACGCAATTCGGTCTTTTTTTCGCAATTGTACGTTTATATCACGCAATTCTGTCTTTTTCGTAATTGTACGTTTTTATCACGCAATTCTCTTTTTTCTCGCAATTGCAAGTTTTTATCACGCAATTCTGTCCTTTTTTCGTAATTATACGTTTATAATCACAATTCTGTCTTTTTTCTAAATTGTAAGTTTTTATCTCGCAATTCGGTCTTTTTTTCGTAATTGTTAGTTTTTATCACAATTCTGTCTTTTTTCTCGTAATTGTGACTTTAGACAATTCTGAGAAACCAAGTTAAAAAAAATTTAATTTTAAATATATATACACACTGTATATGTATGTGTGTGTGTGTGTGTGTGTGTGTAATATATATATATATATATATATTAGTTAATAAAGAGAAAGTTACTTGTATGCTGTTGTAGTTACATTTACAAGTTAGTAAACCGTAAGAAATGGAGATAGATTGATATTGATGTTGTTTGTGTGTCGATGTAGAGATGGCCGAGCGTCACGACGTCCCGAAGCTGCTGGTCATGGCCCGAGAGCTGGTGCACAAGGTCCAGATCCTCATCGAGAACAAGTGAAGCCTCTTCTATTAGCAATCTGAACACACTCGGCGTCACTAACCCTCAGCTCAAGTTAACTACATGCCCAACTACTGCTGTTTTCATCTGCCCAGACGATATTTGAGATTCATTCATGCATATTGAAAGTTGGGGGCGGGACAAATCTGATAACGTTTATTTAGTTATGGACTCAAGCTGATTTTGATTTCGTGGGGTGAATGGGACTCAGAATATAGGAGATGAAGAGAGAGATTATAGTAAAAAATACAAAACAAACCAAAAAATAAAATCAAATGTAGGATACTTTTATACAAGGTGGTGGATGTAAACAAATGGCTATGAAATATATAAAGAGGATCTATGAATTGCAGGGACGGCGTGCACCCTTTCCGAGACAGATTTTCTAAAAGCACAAAGTATTAAAAAAAAAATAATAATGCTGTATATTTATTTATTTTTTAAACGTGTGAAAATCGAGACAGTCATCCTTGCTGCGGATGTTTAACGCGCTTCACGCATCACTTCATGAAGTTTGCACAGAAAGAAAGAGAGACGGCCCCCGAGTGCGTCAGGGAGGAAAGGGATGTTGAGCATTTTTCAGCTGATCTCAGATCTCACCTCCGAACACAAAAGGAACAAATAAATGATGTTTGCGGAAAAATGTAGTAAATCGTCAATGTAATGCTTTTTTTTTTTTAATTTAAACAAATTAAGAATGTAGAATAAATACTACCACGATGCGTGTGTGTGTGTGTGTGTGTGTGTGTGTATAATTTTATTTATTTTTTGTTGCATTACAGTGCAATTTATTTTATTCATTTACTTGGCAGTAAATCGTCTTATTTAATTTATAAACCGAAAATGCTGAATTAAATTTGCATTCTATGTTTGCAACATTTTTGTAAATCATTACCGTAATATTTTTTGTTTCCTTTAAATGCATAAAAGAAACATGACGTGTGTGTGTGTGTGTGTACAGTGTATTGCCCCGTTACAGTAACGAACATTTAATTTATTTAGTACTAAACCGTGCTTATTTGTCAAGGAACTGTCTTAAAAATAGGCTCAATTCGCTTCTTCCTCATATTTAAACGCAACGGAAATGATATCCGCGCACTATTTTTAGGACCGCCGAGATTTTAGCATGTTGCGTCTTTGCATACTACCACTACTGTAACGTATAAATGTAAGAATACGAAATGAGGGTCTTAAAAATAGGCGGAATTCCATGCATGCAAACAACTTTTATTTCTTCCTTTTGACTCGGGAGGGAAGCGCGAGGCCCGACTCCCCGTCACGTGTTCATCACTCAGATAATCTGCGGAGCTGCTACACAAAGACGTACCTCACTCAGTGAAGATACTTTACTGTAAAAACAATCGATCACCAGACAGAGGTTCATTCGTATTGATCTTTTTGCCTTAAGTTTCTCTGTTCAGGGATGCGTGTGCTGATATATCTGATACCTTCTGCCATATAGACGCGTGTGAGTGTGTGTGTGTGTGTGTGTGTGTGCAGATGTGCTCTTCTACCAGCAGCCAAACTTTTGTAAGGTGACCCAAACTTTAAGCACTTGTTGGATCTGATGTGATTGTAGTGTCCTGCCGTGATCCGGAGCGAATCGACACGAACCCCCGTCACATCCGCCGTACGTATCGCTGTTTACGCCCCGTAACGTTAGCTTACACCGAATGGCGCTGTATGTAGCTCATAATATAACGATATCTACTAATGTTGGACATGTGCAATGTAAAAAATAAATAAAATAAATTTAAAAAAAAAAATCGATGTATTCTGCTCACAGCCTCAGTGACACGAACTACAGACAACGACAGACACTAAAGATTTGTTGAAACCGTACCGGAAACCTATATTTTTATTGTACTCTGTGAAACTACATAGTATATTGTCAGAAGAACTGTGTGCTGCGTATAATATAATCTGTATTATAATATTTAATAAATGTATGTGTTGACTGTTTTTTTTGTTTCTGGTGAATCGTGCTTTAAATGGTGGGAAAGTACACACACACACACACACACACACACACACAGACAGACACAGAGACACAGACAGACACACACACACACAGACACACAGACAGACACAGAGACACACAGACACACACACACACACACACACAGAGACACACACACAGACACACACACACACACACTCAGACACACACACACACAGACACACACTCAGACACACACAGACTCAGACACAGACACACACAGAGACACACACACACACACACAGACACAGAGACACACACACACACACACAGACACACACACACACACAGACACACACAGACACACACACAGACACACACAGACACAGACACACACACACACACACAGACACACACACACACACACACACACACACACACACACACACACACACAGACACAGACACACACACACACACACACAGACACACACACACACAGACACACACACACACAGACACAGACACACACACACACACACACACACTCAGACACACACACACACACACACACACTCAGACACAGACACACACAGAGACACACACACACACACACAGAGACACACACACACACACAGACTCAGACACACACACACAGACAGACACACACACACACACACACACAGACACACACACACAGAGACACAGACACACACACACAAACAGACACACAAAGACTCAGACACACACACACACACAGACACACACACACACACACACAGAGACACACACACACACACAGACACAGAGACACACACACACACAGACACACACAAAGACAGAGAGAGACACAGAGAGACACACACAGAGACACACACAGAGGCACACACACACATTCAGACTCAGACACACACACTCAGAGACACGTTTACATTATGTACATCATATAAGTGCTTTTACACACACAATGTTATTAATCCATCCAGTTAATAATCAACCTACAATGAAACGCTGAGCATGACATTAATTCAGTTCTCAGGCAGAACATAACAGCATGAAAAATAACACATTATTAAAGTTTTTAAAATAAAAAAAAATGTGTGGAATCTTATGCATTTCTGTTAATGTTTTGTTCAGTGAAGAATAAAATGCTTTTATACATATATATTATACAATTTACAGGTGACAAATCAGATACAAAATAATCAAAGTTTGTGAAATACTTCTAGCCATCAGCGTTTATTGATTTTCTCTCTATTTTAACTATTTATTGTACAGACTGAAATACCTCTACTTTAGTAAATATTGACTTATTACCATTTTCCTTTTATTTACTATTTATTTATTCGTGGTGAATAATTAAATGGTTTAACTTCAGTAAATATTGACAAATTATTTGATTAATAATAATAATAATAATAATAATTATAGATAAATTATCAATTTTTTCTGACACGTTTATATTTTAATTAACTTGACTACTTTTGAAAAAAATTCTCTGTAAATGTTGACTTTCGTCACTTTATCATTTATTTATTGTATTTATTTAACACAGAATAGTCTAAAACAAATATTTCCAGAAGTAAAAAGCTCCAACTTTTTTAATCAACCATTTCATTATTATTATTAATTTGGTTAACACATAATCCAGCATTTATTTTTTTATTAACCATTTTATTATTTTTATTATTAATAAAAAAACAAATAATATGAAGGAAATGGTCCCGTTTCTTTAGTAAATAGTCTTTTCTATTTTTTTTTTTTATTTAACTCAGAATCATCTATAACGTAAGACTTTTGCTGTTCGTTTGTTTTGTTTTTTTGCTTTATTAATTTTATTTCCACCATTATTTCCTCCTGGGGGACTTTTAAACGCTCCTCGCCGACGTCATCGCCGTGCGCCACGCGGGACCACGTGACCTCCGCAAAGTCGAGCGAGATCGCGGGACGGCGGACAGGAGACGACGCCGAGGCGGTGTTTTCGGGGCGGGCGCGAAGATGAACAGCGTCGGCGAGGGCTGCACGGAGCTCAAGCGCGAATACGACCAGTGCTTCAACCGCTGGTTCGCCGAGAAGTTCCTGAAGGGAGACCGGAGCGCGGATCCGTGCAGCGAGCTGTTCCGCAAATACCACACGTGTGTTCAGGTAACGCGCGCGTCGCGAGGGCTGCGCGATGACAACCGCGTCTCAACATCTAGTGAGCTGCCTATCTAGACAGCAGCAGCGGCGGTGGTTTAGAGTCAGTCACACACGCTCTCGTTTTATTCACAGAAAGCCATCAAGGAGAAGGACATCCCTATCGAAGGCGTGGAGTTCATGGGCCCAAACAGAGAGAAAGCGGACAGCTGATGGCTTTTATATGGACCGCATCGATGACCCTTCGAAGGACACTTACCTTTGACACTAAAACTGTACATTATCGCCCGGGTCGTTGTTAGAGAGGGGCACGTTTGAGCCGTCTGCTTCCTAAACGTGCGGGGAATGTCTTGCGCATGCGCGCGTTAACGAAACAGGTCGCGTTTCGGGTTGCCAGGTGCAGCCGTTTTCTACGGAAGCTCGTAATGTAATGAAGTAAACTCAAATTTAAATGGGTAATCATCTTCGCTTCTTTATTTTTTCCCATCACATTGCACGTTTTTATCTCGCAGTTCAGGGATATAATCTGAGTTTGTTTTGCAGTTATCTTCGTGTGCACTAAAAAAAAAATTTTGCCCCCTACAGAACATAATAGGTAATTATTATTTTAGCTTACAATAATTTATTTTATTTTTTTAAATCAGAATTCTGAATTTATATCTTGCGATTTTTAGGGGGTTTTTGTTCGTTCGCAGAATTAAAAAAAAAAGCCAATGGTGACTTTATTTTCATACTTTTACATTTTTATTTTGTCATTTTAAATTTTCTTTATAATTATGAAAGTTGTGGCAGTTGTAACTCTGCCATTTTTATGCAAGTCTACGTCTTGCATCTATTTTTTTTCTCACAATAAACATTTTAATTTCAAATATATATCTCGCAATTAATTTTTCTACTCCGAGCAATAAGCTTCTTGAAATACCTTGAGTTTATTTTCACAATCTTGTATTATTTTATTTTTTAATCTGACTTCGCATCAAGCAAATCATCCAATAGTACCATAAGTTTCTGTGTTACGTGTTAATTTATTTGCAAGGCCTGTTTTGTGTTTTCTGGAGCATGTGAGAGTTTTATCAGGTAGGATGCAACGTATTTTAAAGCATCTGTGTAAAATTTTGTTCATGCGATATGTCAAACAAAGGAAATAAACCGATGGCAACCGTTTAAAAGAACAGATGACCCAAAAATGAAAATTGCTGCATACTTTACTCACCCCGAAGCCATTCTAGGCGACTTTCTTCTTTCAGATGAACACGGTCGTTTTAAAAAAGTAAAAAAAAATCAATGCTAGCTCTTTCCGGCTTGGTAATGCTGGTGGATAGCGGCCGTTATTTTAAAGCTCCGTAAATCGGATATATCTGCAAGCAAGACTGCCTTATACGCCTTCGAGGGTTTATCACGTGTCCTCTGAAGCAGATCGACGGGCTTTTGTAACAAAAACAATTATAGTTTTAAAATTATAACGTAAAATGACTGACTGAGCGCCGACTTCCGGGTTCTCGGCCGACGTATGACGCAACTTACGTCGAGTTAGAACCCGGCCTTCCCGCGGAAAAAAACACGAGTGAGCTATTTACGTTGTAATTATTTGTGATTTTACATTATTTCTAAACTCTGCTCTTACTTCTGTTAGCAGCGAAGCCACGCCTTCTTTAAATCGATTGGCCATCGCAGTCACTGGCGAGCGCTGATTGGCCAAACAAATCATTAACGTCTAATCGCGACAAACTACGACGTTACTGGAACATAATTACATGTGGAGCATCAAATAAACCATTTTATCACACTAATGGACAAATTCAAAGTATGAAATGGGCTTCTCCTATCTTTAGACGAATATGCAAAAATGCTCTGGAAGATATTTTGATAAAAGTTTGTAACCCGTTTTGGGTCACCATTGACTTCCATAGTGGGAAAAAGAAATACAATGGAAGTGAATGGTGACCCAAAACAAATCCCACCATTTGAGGGTGAATGAATGATAGAATAATTTTAATTTATGGGTGAATTATTCCTTTGAGTATAATGAAACAATATGAACTGCTATAGAAAATTAAAATATTGTTAACCTGAAGAGAAGCTAACAAACGTTATTTCTGATATATTTAATCAACCTAATGTTGCTTGTTAGTATGTTAATATAAACAAACGATCTGTTAACGCACGCATATATATAATTCGCATTAAACTAGCATGCTAACGCGCACAATTTTATCACCGACAATTCAGGGGCTTCGTTTTTTATACCCGAAGTTATTATTTCCGTTGTTCCCGAAAAACTGCAGCCGTAAAAACGACTCGATACAGAGTAACTGATTCGATGCTTTAATTGGAAAAAAAAGAGAGAAAAAAAAAAGAAGAAGCATACAATCATCACATGATACAAAACGAGAAAGAAAAAAAAAAAAAAAAAAATCACATGGGGAGATTCAAAAAAAATAATTTTTTTTAAAACTTCAGCCTTTTATTCAAATTATAAAAAAAATAATAAAACGGTCAATGTCTATGAAATGGACCAGATTAATCACAAACAACATCTTTAGTCTGTTGCCTCGCGTCAATAATCACGAAACGGTTATTCATCTTCAGATCGCTCACAATCCTAACCGTAAACGCACGCAGCGGCCTCCTCGTGAACGCTAACATACTCGCGAGCTCTCCGTGAACTGAACGGTGAATAAGGCCATTCGGGTTCCTACAATGGAATGTAAATTACAAAACTGAGAAAGAAAAAGGGGGCGTGTCGGCGGAGCGGGCCGCTCATCGATAGTGACGCGGCGGAGGGCTGTGCTGGAGCGGGGCTCGGCGGGAGGGCGGGCTGTGGCGGGTCATGTGACGCGGGGGCGATCGGTAGCGGGGCGGCGGCGACCCTCTGCTCTGGTACGGAGGCGAGTATCGCCCTCGAGACCTGGAGCGGGAGCGCGAGCGACCCCAGCTTGTGCCTCGCTCCTCCATCACTCTGATGTAGGACGTCTCTCCCTGAGACACAAACAAACAACGTTCAGAAACACACACACACACACACACACGGACGTTAAGATGTCCGCTTCGAAAGAAATTCACAACAGGGTTTTTTTTGTGAATAGAAAGCAAGTTTTCGGCGAATGAAATGTTGAAAAAAACTCTTGGTGTAACACAATATTCATGTAAAATCAACACTCTTATTCTGATTTGTAATAAAACAACATATGTAGATTAAGGGAGCATGTTGAATGTAATTAAATACCGACGGATGGGCAAAACCTAGGATAGTGGCGAATTTAAATAATATTAATATCGCATAAATAGATTTTTTATTGGAAGAGAGAAACATGTCTAATTTATTTTTGGCTCAGAAAAACTAAATTGCAATTAAATGAAACTATTTAAAGCAGCATTACACCTGTTTTTATGCTTAAACCTTTTCTAGTCTTTGAGCTATATATTTATAATTATATACAGTCAAAACAAATTTGATATATATATATATATATATATATATATATATATATATATATATATAGATATATATAAAAAAATATATATATATATATATATATATATATATATATATATATATATATATATATATATATATATATATATATATATATATATTTTTTTTTTATCTATATCTATATATATATATCTATATCTATATATATATATATCTATATATATCTATATCTATATATCTATATATCTATATCTATATATCTATATATATATCTATATCTATATATCTATATCTATCTATATATATCTATATATATATATATATATCTATATATATATATATATATATATATATATCAAATTTTTTTACTATTAAAAAAAAAAAAGGGAGCATAAATTTCTCGGACACTTTCACCTGACCATGTTTTTCTTAACTTCTTCAATTGCTAATGCGGCGTTTTTTCACCACAGACCGAACAAAACCCAAGCACTGCTCGGTAACCGTTCGACCTCAAACCACCTCAAAGTTGTCCAAATGAAGTCCTTAGCGATGCATATCACCGTTTTGTTACATTTATGGTAGAAAATGTATAAAATATCTTCATGGAGCATAATCTTCACTCAACATCCTAATGATTTTTGAAATCAATAGAAAAACGAATAGCTCTGACCCATACGATGTACTGTTGGCCATTTCTACAAGTATTATTTGTATTTTTTGTATTTGATAAACTAAATGTGCATAAATGCGTATCGTCCCAGAGGCATCGAGATCAGTGATGCATGAGAAGACAAAAGGCGAAAAAACAAATGTGTTGATATTTTGAATTGAATGAAGTGAATAATGAGTGAAATAATAAACGACGTGATTGAGCCAGACCTGGTGTGATCTGAACTCCGTGCCGTCCAGGCGTCTCAGGGCGTACTCCATGTCCTCGCGCCGGAGGAACTCGACGACTCCCTCGCCGTCACGCTGCACGTCGGCGAAGCACACGTCTCCAGCCTCCCGCATGTGGTCCTTCAGATCCTGCCAGCTGCCGGTGGGAGGAAGACCTGCACACGGCCCGCTTTGTTACGCTACGCTCAAGAGAGTGCTGCAAGCCGAGTCTAGACGCGTGCAGACAAACGACCCTACTTTTGCGTTCGCATCCAGTACGGTTAGGAAAAAGACTTCTGATGCATATAAACCGACGGTTCCCTCAAAAATGAAGATATTTAATCACTTAACCCATGATTTATCCATAAAACGCACATTAAGATCTTTATAAAGAATCCGATTGCTTTGTGTCTCCAAAACAGTGAAAGAAATCCGTACGAACCGGCTTTTGATGATACAGAACGCCTAAAACAAATCCGTTCGTGATCTAAAGTAATCAAACCCCTTCACAAGACAAGCTACAGCCCGTTCGATTCACGTTAATTCGTTTTTCACCTTTATAGACTTGTTTAATGAAGACAGAAAGGAACTGTGGGTCCGGTGATTAAACGGCGACAATTGTTTTAGCGTCGCCGATGCACTACTATAATAGTTCGAATTAAATTTCTTTTACGTTTCCTGTTTTCATTTTGACCATTGTTTTAAAATATGCATATATAATTTCAGTTTCAGCCATTTTACTCGAAGATAAACTTGTAGTCGCCTCGGCATCTCGTTGATATCCTAAATAAATTACGTTTATATTTTGTTTCGATTTCGGTGAACGTTTCGATGCGTCTTTACGTTTTTTTTCGTTCTCTTTTAGTTGTTTTACCACATGATGAGCTAAACGTATACAAGAATCATTGCTATGGCGACTAGCTAGCTATTTTTAACATTTAAATGCAATTGTTTTCATTTTATTTCAATACGACTATCAACTACAGAAACCCCGCTTTACGTTTCCCGGAAGCAGAGTTATCGCAATCATTTCAAAGCGTACCATTCTTGCGTCCGAGCCTCGAAGCCGTAAACTCACCCGTCACAATAACGCGAAACTCAGATCTGCGCGTCGGGGGCCCGAATCGTCCCCGGGGCCCTCCTCCCGCCGGTCCGCTAAATTTGGATCCGGAAGAACGTGGATATTCCACACGCAGCTTACAGTCTCCAAATCCATATCCGTTCCTTCCAAAGACGGCGTCCTCCGCATCCCTAGAGGAAGAGAGGAAAGTGCTCCTAATTTTCGTTCTACACGTGAAAAAGGCCTCGTCCGTGTTCTCGGAGGCCGCGCGACTCACCGTGGGTCCTCAAACCGCACGAAGGCAAACGGGATGGTGCCTCTGTTGTTCTTCAGCTCAATATCCCGAATTTTTCCGTATTTGTAGAAGAGATCCTCAATGTCCCTCTCCTGGACGTCCATGGGGAGGTTCCCCACGTAGATGCGTCCGTCCGACATGGCTTGAACCCCCGGCCTTCGAGGAAATAAGAGCGTTTTCCGCGTCAGGGGCGTTCAGAACGTCCAAACTCTAGTCCGTCCTTCTGAGAGCCTCTGGTTACAACTCTATAGAGTCGCAGAACATGTCGAGTTCAA
Source organism: Puntigrus tetrazona (assembly GCF_018831695.1). Lineage (NCBI taxonomy): Eukaryota > Metazoa > Chordata > Actinopteri > Cypriniformes > Cyprinidae > Puntigrus > Puntigrus tetrazona. Next base: position 272,134 of record NW_025048054.1, on the reverse strand, counting down.
GAAAGCCAGCGTAGGAGCCTCCAGGGACGCAGTCTGAAAACTTAAAAACAAGGACAATCAATTAAAACGGACAGATGCCTTCAATCCACCATGAAACATGACAGTGACACGAAATGTGGCGCAAAGCCTGCAAATCACAATTAATCGCCTCAGATTGATATTTGCAAACTTTTCTTTTATGCCAATAATTAATAGCATATCAAGTAAAGATCATGCAACAGAAATTTCCTATTGTATTAAAATTTTGGGTTTTTTTATGCATGCCGAGAGCTTCATTTAGACGACTTTAAAAGGCAATTTTGTTTTTTTTAAACCTTATTTAGTTGTAATTATTGTTTTATCCTTACAAATTTTTTTTTTTTTTTTTAATTAACCTTATGACTCGTTTCGTGGTGCAGGGTCTCAAATGATAATTAACTGGCTATATTTGCAACCAAGGCCCAGAAAAAAAAGACTTTTAATATGTTAAGCGGCATTTTGCATAATACGAAACTGACAAATCCACCTCTGATGTGGGCTTTGCAAAGAGAAACGCTGCGAAAACGCGCTTGAACACGTAACGCTACAATCTGTTCACATTTGATTGACTTTTTCGGCTCATCCCGAAAATGCAATAAAAGAAGTCGAATGCAAATCAGAGGACAGCCATGACAGCCGCTAACAATGCTAACGCCTCATCTCACGCGTTTAACTCGTTATTTAGTTCAAAACATCAACCCGAATCCGCTGATTCCCGCTGCTGTGTGTATGCAGCGGTCGGGTCGAAAACTCTAAAATGGTGATACTTGTGTTTAATAACAATACGAGCCAACCATGTTAGCATACTAGCTGTTAGCTTCTTTGTTGAGGCAACTGCTCAAAGCAAAAACGACAGACGCCGGCAGACAGCGAGCTCGGCCTCTTTCCTCGAGCACGAATGCGGTTAAAGACGAAACGCAACCGAAGTCAACAATGCGATTTACCTCTGTAATTAGCAGCTCGTAATAAAAACCGAGGATAAACAAGCGCACGCGTTTCCCCTCCCCGGATCAGGAAGTGACACGCACTTCCGCCCCCTTCAGACCGAAGCGAGGAACTGCAGCGAAACCGGAACGCCGTAGACGTGGACTTTATCGGGGTTGTTGCACTCAGCAAAGATTTGATTTCAAAAACAGCGTCTATAATTAAAAAAAAAACATTTTGCGATCGCCGTGCTTTAAAACTAAATTATTATCATCTCTATTCAAGTGATGGAGGGTCGTTGAGTTTGGTTTGAAAACGTCTAAACCTTTTTAGTTCATTTTATTAAGCAGTTAGTTTCATTAAGTATGCTTGAGTAAAGTTCAAGTGCATACTTTTAAGTATACAAATATCAGCGTACTAGCAGTATACTCCTCAAGACTGAATTGGCCCACTTTGTAGTATATAAAAGTGTACTTTTAAGTATAACAGTAGTAAACTTTTGAGTACACAACTTTACTAATTAAATACTTGAAGCGGTATTTTTATTGTATTTTAAGATATAGTCTACTAGTTTAGTAGATTAATACTGCAAGTATACGCATATGTTCCATAATATCATATGAATATATGAGCATACAAGACATCAAAAGTATTTGCTTGTAAACAGAAAGATTTTTTTTCTGGCTTCATGCATCCTTTTTTTAAAACTTGAATGTGGGTAAGTTTCAGGACTTCAGAATTTTATAACCGAATTATTTTTGTTTGATTTAATTGAATAAATTTAAGGGAGGACATGAGCAGGGGTGTGTGTGTGTGTGGGGGTGTTCGTGAGTGTGTGTCTGTGTGTGCATGTCTGTGTGTGTGCACGTGTGTGTGTGTGTGTGTGCAAGCGTGTGTGTGTGTGTGTGTGCGTGAGTGTGCATGTGTGCTTGTCTGTGTGTGTGTGCGTGAGTGTGTGTATGTGTGTGTATGTGAGTGGGTGAGTGTGTGTGTGTGTGTGTGCAAGCGTGTGTGTGTGTGCGTGAGTGTGCATGTGTGCTTGTCTGTGTGTGTGTGCGTGAGTGTGTGTATGTGTGTGTATGTGAGTGGGTGAGTGTGTGTGTGTGTGTGTGTGGGTGAGTGTGTGTGTAAGTGTGTGTGAGTGTGTGTGTGTGTGCGTGTGTGTGAGTATGTGCGTGTGTGTATGTGGGTGAGTGTGTCTGTGTGTGTGTATGTGAGTGTGTGTGTGTGTGTGTGTGGGTGAGTGTGTGTGTAAGTGTGTGTGAGTGTGTGTGTGAGAGTGTGTGTGTGAGTGTGTGTGTGTGTGCGTGAGTGTGTGTGTATGTGGGTGAGTGTGTGTGTGTCTGTGTGTGTGCACGCGTGTGTGCGTGAGTGTGGGTGTGCATGTGTGCTTGTCTGTGTGTGTGTGCGTGAGTTTGTGAGTGTGTGTGTGTGTGTGTGTGTGTGTGTGTGTGTGTGTGTGTGGGTGAGTGTGTGTGTGTGTGTGGGTGAGTGTGTGTGTGTGTGCGTGAGTGTGTGTGTGTGTGTGGGTGTGCATGTGTGCTTGTCTGTGTGTGTGTAAGTGTGTGTGTGTGTGTGTGTGTGTGTGTGTGTGTGTGCGTGAGTGTGTGTGTGTGTGTGTGTGAGTGTGTGTGTGTGCGTTACACAGAGGGATTGCCCACATCACACGATTCATAAAACATGAAACAGGTTAACGGGGAACTTGAGCTTTTCATTAAACCACAGATGGGTGTGTTCTCCTGCTGGTTCCAGGCAGACTCGGCTACAAACACCCCTCCCCATTCCCAGAACACAGGAGCACCAGTAGCACAGGTTCCCGAGGTACTGAGCAGGGTCGAGAGCGCTTTTAGCTCACGATGGCAGAGTTTTGGGGGAACTGATGTGATTTTGCTTTAACAAGGACCGATCAGGTAGGAGCGCTCTCAGAAATAAAGGCGCAAAAGCTGGGGTGCTATCTTTTCAAAAGGTACATGTTTGCATCCGTTTCGGTACCTTAAAAGGTACATATTAGAACTTAAGGTGTCCATGTTTGAACCTAATAGGTACAAAAGTAAAACGGCAAAACTGTCTGTTTGATTAAATCCTGTACAATGTGCAAGAAAATTGTATTTTTTTCATGTGATTTCAGATCAATGCCTCGTTTCCTGTCCTCATTTAAACTCTCTCTTCAAAGCTCTCACGAGAAAACATAAACAGAAATGTACAACAATGTAGTTAAAAGAGACTAAAGTACTCCATTTCTCATTTAGTTTAGCCTGACGTAAAATGTTGTCCATGTAAAACGCATATATATTGCATATCTAAAATAACAAACTAAATATATAAATAAAAAGACAATTCAAAGTATTTGTAATGCATATGAATTGTATTAAAACAACACGTATTTTAGTGTAATAATTAAATCATATTAATGTTTTGCGAAAAATTAAGCGTAAGGTTATTTCTAGTTCTCGTTTAGTTTAACCTGATGTATTAAAAAGACTAAAATTGAAACTGAAATAAAAAAAATTATAAAAACTTAATAGACATACTGTAAAAAAATGATAAAAACACAACAAAAAAATAAACTAAAATAAAAAATGGTCATGGCAATACTGTCTCTCTCTCTTTCTAATTATATATGTATATATATTTAATTGAAATATTATCATAAAGTCAAATATCATGTTAATTTGATTCGTTTGGTCCACTCGTAATGTTATGCATCACTGATATCACTTCACACAGTAAACGTTGGGTTTATAATTTTAGATGAAACAGGAGTTGTTCTTGTAAACACTTGCGAGCGTTTGTTTGGTGCGTCAACAGAGAATATAAGACACTGTTTCTGTACAAATACTGACCGAGACGCGTGCGCACAAATCCACCAAACTAGTTCCTAAACTCTATTTAGACAACAGCGCAGTATAATACTCCGACGACGCGGCCGCAGCTCTCTTTACGAATGCAAACATGTCCTGTAAGACCGAGAGGACAGCTACGACACCGCAGACGTTAACCAAACGAGTCTGACCTGCTGTCAGCCGGCGGGTAATTAGCCTTAATTAAACAGCCTGCTTTCCCACACAGCGTCTGGGCAGTTTACTTCCAATCAAATCTCTTTTTTTTTGTGTAAATGTCATTTCTGGGAATTGTTTGGAAACAAAAAAAAAAATCAAAAATCGTTTTCAGTGACCAAATCTCGTATTCCGTCATTTATTGTATTTGTAGTTTTTTTTAATTTTTGACTGATGAGAGCATATTATGCTTTTTCACTCAAACGCCGATCCCAACATTCATTTCAGCTACATTTAGTCAACTGAATGGAAAAGCTAAAACAAATTTGATTGCAGCCTCCTACCTTGACTACAATTTCATCAATTCAGTTAATAATTTGCTTCAGTGCACCCCTGCTAGCTTGTGAGACTAGTCTAAGTAGTCCAAGTGATGGAGGGAGCTCAATTGTCTGTGTATGATCTGATTTGAAGGATCCCGGAGAATTAAATGGGGAATAGAGGCAAGCGACTGATACAAAAGCTGTTTTTGGGGGCATCTGTGATTTGCATCATTGCTTTCTACTGTTTGACTACATCAGACCTCCTCGCTACACACAGGTAAGGCACGTATTTGTGCTCGGATCGCTCTAAAAAATGCTTTTGCATTATTTTGGTGCCATGTGATACACTTATTCAGTGACGAATTAAATTGACATGTTTTTAAAAAAAATCACTTGCTGTAGTTTCCAGGAAAAAAGGGGGACCTTGACAACTTGCATAACCATGCATTTCATAAAATTATGTAAATTATATTAATATAATTGTGTCAGTATCTACTTGATCTGCCAAAATGTGGTAATATTCACCATAATAATAATAATAATAATAATAATGCGGGTGGTAAATCAGAAAGCCAAAACGACTTCCAATAATGAAAATGAGAAATAAATGTAGTAAAAAGTAGTCATATGTTATGCAAAGACTTCTAGAAAAGACCTTTTTGTGTTTTTTTTTATGTAGTAATTCAGTTTTTAGCTCCAAAAACCATACATTTTACCGTCGTCAACAATACAACAAATGACACTTACAGTTTATGCTAACATAATTGCACTAATTTTTACTATGATATTTGGTTTTTATGTCTGTAAAAATTCTAAATATATTATAAATTTTACATACTTTATATGTACAATGAGAATGTCTTTATTTGTAACATAAATGTAACTGCTTTATTTTCATATATAATGCAAGTATACGTTTTCATGCGCAGAACATATCTGAGGCATCCCTGTTAAAATAGCGTATTAAAATTTGTAATTAATTGATAAGTTTGAATTACATCCAACAAAGCTCATCGTTTTGAAAACGCAAGGTGTGCTCTGATTGGCCGGCTATCCAGCGCGTCGTGATTGGACGAATACTGTGAGCGTCTGACAGAAATGTTGCGCATCTGACACCAAAACGATAAATCACATTATAAACGAGGCATTTGTCGCATTATTACTGAATACCGTACTGTCTTTTACGCGTCGCGTTGCATCGCACCTTGTAAACATAACACTAGTCAGCATTCGTGATCGGAAAAACAAAAAAAGCATTACTCTTCACTACTCAAAGGCATTTGAATAGTAAGTAGCAGGTTCTTTTAATTAGAAAACGTAACTTACTTAAGTTGTGAGTCAGAAGCTCCAGACGGTTCTTGTAGAGTTGAAATCAGTCTCTGTTCACGGTCGACGTAGATTCAGGAATCGGTCCTCCTTAAATGTGCTGAACACACTCTATTATTAGTGTTGAACTGTTCTGGAACAGCGTCGTAAACACAACTTAACACTGATTTGCGGTCGTGTCCTCTTTTGGAAGCACAAACCAAGTAGTTTCACTTTTACGACGAAACAAAGCGTCTCCGGAACACGGCGCCCGCAGCAACGAACAATAGCTCCGCCTACTTCCTTTGAGTCAACATTTGAGGCGCACACCGTGACGTAGAAAAGTGGAACTTTAATCTTTGCCTCCCTAGGGGTCTTACCTAGCTTGCAACACTCCAAAGAGAAGGGAAAAGTTGAAAACGGCATCACTTAAGCACCTTCGTTTTTTAAGAGTGCGTGCACGTTAAAGTCCTCGGCGCGGATCGAATCGACAGCCTCAGCGATTGTGTTTATTTCTGTCTTTTCAGCGTCCCTCTGGCCCCTTGTTCACCGAACGTTTCAGTGCGCAGCGTTCCGCGGCGAACCCCCGAAGCAGACGTGACCTGCGCGCCTAAAGTGGACCTGATGTTCATGAAGACCCACAAGGCGGCCAGCAGCACGCTGATGAACGTTCTCCTGCGCTTCGGAGAAAAGCACCAGCTGAGGTTCGCCCTCCCAGACGGCCGTAACGACTTCTTCTACCCGTCGAGCTTCTTCCGCACCCAGGTGAAAAGCTACCGGCCGGGCCTGTGCTACAACATCGTGTGCAACCACATGCGATTCAACGCCCCCGAGGTGGAGAAGCTGCTCCCGGCGGACGCCTTCTTCTTCACCATCCTGCGAGATCCGGCAGAGCTCTTCGAGTCTTCGTTCCACTACTACAAAGCCTACGTGCCTCAAACGTGGAGGATCCCTGGAGGAAACCGGCTGGAGGAGTTTCTCAGCGATCCGAGGCGCTACTTCAACCCGCAGGGAATCAACGCTTTCTACCTCAGGAACCTGCAGCTTTTCGACTTCGGCTTCGAGAATAACTTGGAAGCCGATGACGCGAGAGTCCGAGAAGGCATCGAGTACATCGCGAGGCGCTTCCGGCTGGTTCTAATCTCGGACCACTTCGAGGAGTCGCTCATTCTGCTCAAAGACGCCCTGTGCTGGGAGATGGACGACTTGCTGTTTTTCAAACTCAACGCCAGAAACGTCTCGTCCGTGTCTCCCATGAGCCCTGAGCTGAGGGCCCGAGCTCGGGAGTGGAACGGAGCCGACTGGAGGCTTTACCGCCACTTTAACGACACTTTCTGGGCGCTCGTGGAGAACTACGGACGCAGCCGAATGGAGGAGCAGGTGATGGAGCTGCGCAGGAGAAATGCAGAGATGGAGCACATCTGCATTGAAGGCGGAGGAGCTGTGGAGGCAGCGGACATCACAGACAGACGCATGAAGCCCTGGCAGCCCGCCGGGAAAGCTTCCATACTCGGGTACAACCTGAGGAGCGACATCGAGCCAAAGTACGAAGAACTCTGCAAGAAGATGCTGACCCCCGAGATCCAGTATCTGACTGATTTAGGAGTCAATCTGTGGGTCACTAGGTTATGGGGCTGGTTTAAGGATGGTGTTGCTCAGTTTGGGTTGAGTTAGTCTAATTGCTTCATGTACGTTGGCAGTGTTCATTTGTTGGACTTACATTAACAATACACTCTTAAAGAGCTTTAAAGGAGTCTTTACAGCGGTGCCACAGAAGGAACATTTTTGGAAGCAAAAAATTACAGATCAAAATTAATGCATAAAATAAGCTTTTTCTTTATTTAAAAGTGTACAAACCGAGAAATAATGGTTAAAATAATAAAAAAAAAAAACAGCAGATGTGGTAACCCTGCATATATCATGCAAATAATTCTAATTTTATAATTTTTCTACAGTAAAATTACATAAACTAAACATCTCTCAAATTTATGGTAAAAAAGCGGTAGCTGTGGTTGCCAGAATTTTACTGTAATAAAAAAAAGTAGCAGCATCTTAATTTAACTTTTTTTACATTTTATTGCAAGTTTTACGGTTGTAATTTTAATTTAAATGCCATAATTTCATTAACTGATATAATAAGCAACCTACTGAATAATAAGCTGATGTTTGTAATACAAAAAAGCAGTGTTATTTACACAAACACTAAACACCAATACGGTTTTTCACCATATACCGTTTAACAGGTTTTTACTGTAGCATTTTTAGTCTTTTCACAGTGTATAGTTACATAAATCAATTATTAATTGCAATAAATAAAAAATGTAAACATAGTAAATAATAAAAAAGGGGAAGTAAATCAGTTCTAAATAAATACACAATTACACGCTCTAACAGTACTACGGTGCTATAATGAATAGAAATAAACTTCTTAGAAGCTAAATATTTTTAATTTAGACCTTTATAACAGTTTTCATTTATGAAAGGATATTATCTCTCACAGAATATATTAGCCTGTATTAAAACTTAAAATGCTGACATGCATTGCTAAGAATTAATTTGGTGATTCTCTTGCATTCTCAGATTAGACATTCAAATAGTTGTATCTCAGACTAATATTTTTCTGTCTTATTTTATTTGTTCATCTTATTTGTTTAGCTTTCAGATTGTGTATACATCTCCATGAAACAATATAACGACCCATGTGATTGGTTTTGCGGTCCAGGGGCACAATTTGACTGTCATAGGGCACCCCCTGTTGGCCAATGAGGGAAGAGAGACCATTATAGAGTTATTTCTGTAATCTTTGATTTTAGCTAGCTGTGACAAGCACGCGCACGCACGCGCACGCTCAAATGATTTCTCAGAGTTCTGAAGCGCGCCTAAAAATTTTGAGCCGGAAAATAAAAAAGGGATATTTAATTGACTAAGTGTACCAGAGAAGCATTATTATTTCATGATATTACAATTATATTGCTTTCTAGTGCAGAGCAATCCACATACAGTGGAGTGAGTATTTGCGTTTTATTATGTGATAATAAACTACTGAAAAACAATTAAGATGTCCTCTCATACTTCAGCATAAAGAGGAATACGACACTCTGGCTTTTAAATGTTTATGCTAATATTTTATTTATTTATTTAAAACTCTTAAATCTGTTAACTGTCAGCTTTAACATTACGAACGAACTTTTCATGCGTCAGCCAATCGATTTCAAGCACATGCCCCTTGTTTGACTCTCATTGGATAGAGCGACGTTCTCCAACGGTAAACGGGCGGGGCTTAATGAACCATTGAGCATTTTCTGTTAGGTTGTGTTTGAAAGATAGTGCTCAATTTTAAACTCGCCACTGTTTGTTTGTTTTGTTTTTTAAACACAGATTAAAGTTAATCTAAATATATATTTAGATGTAAATTCACTCTTGTTGAAAAAACGGCGGTTTTCTGGTCAGGTGGTATCTGTTACTTTTCACCTCGCTGGTCACGACCGACCAATCACACGCAAGTGCGTTCGCACAACAAATAATTTAAAAGTAATATTTTCTAAAATGTACGCACGCAGATTTATAATTATAATGTGCAGATTTAAAAGTTCTTTAGAGAGTTTTAAAAAAAGTCCTCAACAATTTACACAAAACACAATGAAAATGTGAAAGTTTCTCAAAAAGAGGTTGGTCGCCCACACCGAGATCCTTTGTGTCTCATCACACTATGGCAAGCCGATGTAACACTTAATCCTTAAAACATACTGGTATTTATTTTCATGCTATTAGTAGGTATTTCGTTAGCTGTATCTGCTATTCCATTGAACACTAACTAGCTCTACTAGTCCTTGCTTTTAGCTACCAGTAGCCTATAGTATCTATAAAAGCACTAGTATCTATTCATAGGCACTAGAATGTATTTATATCTTTTTAATTAGTATATAATATAATGAGTAAGTACTATTTAATAGTTAACAGATTAAGGCAATATATTTCTCCCGTGCAGAGTATAGGAAGTGTCGACCTTAACTTTTTATTGTAAAATTTGTAAATGTAAAAAGAACTAAATAAATGAATTTCTAAAGATACAATAAAAATCTGCAAATCTTTTAGACCTTGCAATTAGGGTTTCAGCGCCTGTTTACATATTCATGAATAAATGTGTATGTAGGCTTTAAAATCATTTAAACAAATGCCATGTTTGTGTAATATACAGCTTTTGACAGTTGTTTGTTTTATTGTCAAGGGCATAATTTTTTATATCGGGCCGATGCCAGTATTTGACAGCTGCCACTGTCTATGATCTCATCAGTAATAATAACCAAATTATTAATAAATAAAAATTGTTAATAAAAAAAACTGATGGTCTGTAAACATCTGGATATTTAAAGCACTCTTAGATACGGAATGCCCCCCATTACTTTACAAAGCTATATTTATTTGAATTCTTAATAATTACTTCATTTTATATTTATTAATAATGCAATTATTTTCAAAAAATGAGCAGCTTATATAATTTAATAAAAATGCACAAAATAAATTTGTTAGAATTGCGATGTCAAATGGAGTCGATGGTAATTGTAATCGAAATGAATCATGCAACCAGTGCGGATTCACACCCTCGGATATTTCTTGAAATGGCGCTGTGTTTAAGGAAAGACGAGCAAAAAAAGATCTTATAGCTTCGCGTGGACGAGTCATAAATGGTAAAAAGGCTTGCCATACTTTAATCGCCCAATGGCGCCGCGCCGCACGCAGAGTGGGCGGAGCCTCGCAGATCCCGCCCACCGTCGGGTAATCGTCGGTTCGTCTGAACCGAACTGCAGTGCAGAGCCGGAATGGGGGGCTTGGCCCCGGTCCAGCACGGTCAAAATTAGCTCTCTGTTGAATTACATGCAGTCAGCCAGTGGAAGCGGCTGGGATCCCGACGCCCCAGTCCCGCAGCCTTGTACGGGGTGCCCAAACCCCGCAAGGCTGCTGCTCGGGTCCGCCGTCGTCCGAGAACGCCTTTCCCCACAGCAACTTTAACAGCAAAGGACAAGAACAAAGACTTTATCTGTAAGTAAACCTTCACACATTCGCCAAAAGTTAACGACACTTGGCCGCTCTTCTAATACCGCGCGATCGGGAGAAGAGCGCACGAAATGTGATCTAAGTAATGCTCGCAAAAACTCGTGACGGACGGGAATACGGTCGAAAAACGGGAATAACGAAAGTGCCTCTGTAGATGTGCTGATATGTCAGCGCCTCCTTTGTTCTGCCAGTACTAGTGTCTACACTCGATTCGGATTAATAAACGACAGAAACGTGCTAAAGACAGTAAAAGAGCAGCAGAGCACTGCAAGAACTGAATGTACTATTTGTACCCAGACACAGACTGACTGTATTCCCCCCAGTCTGCCACCTACACACACACACACACACACACACAAACCCAGCTTTACTAATGCATTATCTGGGTTACTGATGTGACTGTAACTTGCATCTGAACTAAAGCGTGGGGTTCTCGGTATCACCAGCACGCCCGACGGGTTTGGAAAAGCCATTGCATCCGAAGCCTCTCGATGCCAGACTCATTTCTCGGTTCATGTTAGGACAAGGTGTCTTTATTTTTCTCCCCAACCGTTTTCACCTCATTCAGCAGAATACCACGTATCTGTGATAGATCGGGACCGTCTAGGGAGCTCCAGAGCAGTTGCATGCATGGCACAGTCCTAAATTTAGACACAAAGATGAAGTCATGCATACGGGCATCGACGGAGACGTGTCTCCTTCGCCTTTACACTCATTTCAGCTGTCTGTTTTAAAATGCATGGGCATGTGAAATGACTCAAGTGGCATTGCAGTCATTTGATCACAAATCGGTGTGCATGCAGTTGGGGTCGGTTGCTTTTTTTTTTAACTCGTTATTGCATGGCGAAAATAGGGTGTGCATTTGTAGAAAGGGGTAAGGTTGACGTGAGCTGGAACGGGGTCAGCAGGGGCGTGTTTCCACAATCGGTCTGTTCTGCAGCAGTCGGCTGGGTTCATCGGGTTCATGCGCGCTCAGTATGGCGGGCTGAGGCGGGGGAAAATGTGACCTCGTTTGACTGGATTTGGAAACGCTCCAAGCTGCGGTCGGGGAAGTGGAATGGGAGGCAGGTGCCTGGCCGGCGAATGCGAGCATGTGCGTTTGCTTAAGAAGAGAAAGGCACATGCTCGCCTGCGTTTGTCTCCGGCGGTGCATGTTGCAGGCTTGCACCGAGCGTATCAGATAGATTCTGTCACCGTCTGAAGTCTTTCTGACTCAGCAGGAATGTGGGAGGATGACTGTTTCTTCAGAGCAGAGATTACGACCTTTAATTTATGAGGTGTTATGCGTGCATCTCAGAAATGTGGTATTTTTGTAACCGAGCGCAACAGAAAACTCCGGTACCGACTCACCAAACAGCTCACCAAAAGCGAACATTGGGTCGTTGATGAGTTTGTTTCTTCAGCGGATTTGGAGAAATGTAGCTTGGCGTCACTGCAGTGAATGGGTGCCGTCGGACTGAGAGCCCGAACAGCTGAACAAAACAAATCAGAATAATCCACGCCACTCCGGTCCGCCGGACGACGTCTTGTGAAGCCAAAAGAGAGAAGCAGATCCGTAAAGACACTTTAAACCGCTGCTTTCAGGCAAAATGTTTCCGTAATCCACAATAACAAGCAAGCGATGTCATTCTAAATATATGTTCCAATGAAGAAACAAACTCTACATCTTGGATAACCCGAGGGTGAACACGTTTTCATTTTTGGACGAACTACCCCTTTTAATAAAGGTATATGCTTCGTTTAAAGCCAACACCTTGGATTAAGTAATTTTCTTTAAAATAAGCATTTAACAGTAAAATCCCTGGTGAAACACTCAATTTCCCAACGGTTCCTCAAAACAATGTTCATCAATGGGATATATCATAAAAAAAAAAATTAAATATATAAGCAACGAATTGGAATAAGAAAAAGAATAGAGCAATCTATAGAGACTTTTTGTTAACCGTGTAAGTAAAAAGAAAAGAAGCTTGTGGGGTTGTTTGTTAAATATAAGAAAATAAGCAGTTAGTAATAAATATATATATATATATATATATATATATATATATATATATATATATATATATATATATATAGATATAGAATTAGAATTGCAAGAGTCAGAGGGTCAAATAAAGATGGAAGAGATGTGTTTTGATGATGGCTAAGGTCATTCCACCATCAGGGAACATTTCTTTTAAAAATCTATGGAAGCGATTTCGTGCATCTTTGGGATGATTACAATAAAGCAACGTACACAAGCTTCTTGAGGTCATATAAGTATGAGGTAATAAATTTAGGTAAAGTAATTCAGAGCCAGGAGCGCAAAAACGAATGCCTTCAATTTTATGCAAGCAGCTATTGGCAGCCGGGTGTGACGTGCATCCTTATTGGCTCGTTAAAAAAATAATCTCGTTGCCGCGTTTTGGATAAACGGTAAAGGTTTGATAGAACTGGATGGAAGACCTGCCAAGAGAGCGTTGCAATACTCACAAGGAGAATACTGAACAAGGAGTTGTGAAGCAGAAATAAGGGTCTGGTCTTCTTGAAATGGAATAAAGCAAATCTGCATGACCAGAGCGTTTTAGCAGTGTTGGCTGAGAAAGTCAGCTGATCGACAATCATTACTCCAAGGTTTCTGGCTGTTTTTTGAAGGAGAAACCGTTATGAAGTGATTGGCAAGGTTGAGTTGAAGGTGATGGTCCTGCATTCAGCAAGAAATGTCTGTTGGACGAGATGAGAGGTAGAGGCGAGTGCCATCCGCATAGCGGTGACACGAAAAGCCATGTTTCTGAATAACAGAACCTAGCGATGCCATGCAGAGCGGGAAGAGAAGCGGTCCGAGGACCGAGCCCTGAGGCACCCCGCTAGCTAGATGCTGCGGCTTGTGGCAGATGCTGTTTCCTTGTGAAAGTGAAACTACTTTATTTCAGGACACTTCAACCCAAACGTTAGAGTGTGTTTACGGAGAACCTGATAGAGCAGCCTGTCAATATTGCCCGCCTTCAAATGCTATAAATGACATTATATATGGACGTATATAAACTTTGCAAAGACAGCCTGGTGCTTCTGACAGCCTGTAAGTATGTTTTATTATTTACAGAATCTGCTACTAGCTATTGAAACACGAGTTTTGGGCAGTGTAGAGTAGTGCCTGTTGTTTCACAAACGCAGAAACGGTTTGCATAAAAAGACAGTGTACAGTATACTGAAAACAACCTCATTAATGCACCACAATATGATCCTTTTAAAACAACCCTTTTTTTGGATTACCTTATCTAAAACACATGCGGAAAAAACTCCACTAATAGCAAGAAGTGATCTTCGTTTGGCGCGTGGGCTCTTTTAGCTCGCGCTCTTCGGTACCCGCGTGAATACATTGTTTTCGAACGCCGTGAAGGTGAGTGAGAGATAGCAAGAGTGACGATGATCTGAAAAGACCTCCCTTTCTCTCGCAGGTTGTTTCTTCAACATGACACCAACAGGAGCAATGGGGGATCCCATTAGGTAGGTCGAGTCACAGTGTTCCAGTGGTTTTCCAGCGTCCCGATCGCCCGGTGATTTCCTGTATTGTGCGTTAACTTCCTCAGCGCCGACGGCTGTGTTCCTGAACCCGGCGGCGCGGAGAGGAACGACCACGAAAGATCGACATTCCACCCGTCCGACGCGGGATAGAGAACGGCCCTCTGGGGAAATTGTATCCTCATGTATATTCTTTTTTTATTTCCTAAATCATGTATATCCTTATTTTTTATGGTTATGGCGTGCGGTACAGATGAATTATGACGCTGGGGCTATTTCCCCATCTATGTGATTAATAACATTTTAGAAAAACCTGGGACTCTAAGCCTTGATGATATGCTCTTCGGAGGGGGCGGCAGTAAAGACACACAGCACCTCAAGACAGACCTGACAGACTGGAGCTTCACTAAAGACCCACATGTCTGTGTTTGCAAACTCCACAGGGGCCCTCGGGGGCCCGGCGGCGGCGGCGGCGGCAGCAGCAGCACGTCTTCCACTTGTCCACTTCTACTTTATACGGCTGGACTCTTTCATACCTCTGTGAATTCCTGTGAACAAACCCATCGAGAAATGTTCAGTGTTCTGTATCCGCACGCAATGTGACAAACGCTAGAGATCGATGTGTGTTTTTAAGGGACATCAACTTCGGGGGTTTCCGCGCGGACGAACAGAACTGGTGTCGAAACAAGCGAAAAATTGGTGAAGGAACCGCACACAAATTGAGGACATTTCCAACACGCACGCAAACAGATCGTTTAGTGTAGAGATGATTTTCGATCAGTGAAAAACAATTAAATGTAGACGACGGATTTCACGTAGAAATTACACTAAATAATTCCCGCTCGGAAATTAAAACAGAGTTCTCCCATTTAAGCCAATTTCACCACAAATAAAGTACATCGCAAGAAAATAGCGATTTTCTAGGCAAGTAACGCATTGCATTTATTGTCTTGTTTGTTTTTTTTTTAAGTTGAAAGACAGAAAACGTATATTCTTGCCAAACACACCCGCAAAACCTTTTATTCGGAACTTTGATTATTTAGTGTACAGAATCGTACAAAAGACACGGAAAGTGAATCCGATTTCTGTTTTCGGGTTACGCACCGCTCTTAACTATCGAATCGTCCGGAAATTGTTCCGTAAGGTCTTTTTTTTTTTTTTTTTTTTTTTTTCAATTGCACTGAAGCGATGCAACGCACTTGTGACACACAATTGCCAAACGTAAACTTTAAGGGTTTTTTTTTTTTTGCAACTTTTACCTACTTAAAAGTATTCGCAATCAGAACTAGCGACGTCCGCTAGCCCGTGGCCATTTTGAGTATCGCCAAATTGATCAAGTCTAGCGCCACCATTCACGGAAGCACTTTGACGTCCCTCTCGGATGCATCCATACGTCTCCGTCGCTAAACCACGTCAACGTCAGTCAGTACTCACACCTTACAGTATTTACTAAGGCTAAGAGTCCCCACTTCTTCTCATGCAGTTACTAAAAAAAGCTACAGAGCTCATCTTCTTTGTTAAATTTAAATTTTTTGCTTGTTAAGTTTTGCTTTTGAACTTTTTGTTTTGGTTTTAGTTGCTTTGCCAGTATATTAAAGTGTAATCATGTACGTTGTGATATAGAAATAGCTGTAGAGACGCATTGTTTCCTTGTGGTAAGTGACTGAGATGCTGCCACGGATTTGAGACACTGATGAATGGTGCTATTTTGGACTTTAATCTGCTCCTTGGTAAGGAAGCTCAGATGGGTTTATTTTATATTTTCATGTTCGGAAGAGGTGTTGGTACTTTGTTGTCTGGTTGTCGTAACTCGGATCGGATCGACTTTACTCCCCCTTGTTGTTTCTGTGTGGCTTTCTCATTGGACGGAAAAACAGATTTGCCGAAGAGTTGGCGTTTTGGTTTTTTTTTTTTTTTGGTTTTTACTCGAAGGTGATTATTTGGGAAATTCCGAAACTCTCTTAGACGGTCGGAGCAATCACAAAACTGCAATTCGTAACACTATCTACCCTTTAACGTAAAGGACTAATTCGAGGAGTAGTTACGGTTCCTGGCACTATAGTCACTTCAGGCAATAGCGAACTCTCATACTCACGGGACGGGTTTCATGTTTTCGTTTTAGCGACCAACTTCTAATACATCGAGGACACGTTCAAATAGACATCGTGAAGGACGCGGTCGCTGTTGTAGTTCGCCGTGCACGGTCCCAGGCCGACGGAGTCTATATAGTGTACATATACAGGTCAGATTTATCATCCCGCACCAGTCTAACGAGGACAGGAACGCTCATCCGAGTCCTTCGATGTATTTTCAAAGGCAAAACATGTAGCAGCAAAACCAACGTGGTCTCGTGGACGCGTCTAGCGGCTGGTTTTGTACTCTACTTTTCTGCGTCTTAGGATGAGAACCAAAAAGCTTTATATTTATTCGTTTAAGTAGCACGGTATCGTCAACTCGGTATTTGCAGTTTTGTCTTTGCTTCCAGTTCACATACTTTTACGAATCCTAACTCAGAGTCCGACTGGAAAGCCCACGTTAGTTTCTTAGTCTTCCATTTATTTTGTCCACTACCCAGTGGGGACCTTCCCGGCTTGCTCTAGTCTTTCCTTAGTGCTTATCGATCGCATGCTCTCCGCTCTTCCTTTTTTGTTTGGTTTCTGATCTGAATGACTCTCCTTCGCGGTTTCTTCTCATAGATTAGGTAGATGCCAAACGTGTTGTAAATAGCCAGTGAGTAGCTTGTAGTATCTTGTATTATTCTGTAATAACTGTGTATGATTGGTGTACAAAACATGGAGTGTAGCCTTGTCATCTTTGTAAGGATGCACAGGGGTTTCATGTTATTTTGCAACTTAAGCTGTAGTTGAATAAATATGCAAGCTCTCGCTATCCTCTGTGTTGTTTATTGGTCTTGCAGTTCAAGAATCGCATTGTGTGTAAGGTTTGGGGACAGTGTGTTTTTGAGAGTCGCGCGCTTTTGTTTTAGCAAGGACGCATTCGATTGATCAAAATGTATGGGAGCCTGTTTCCGCCACGGACTACAAAAATAAAAATCTAGTTTATTTTAATTACGTGGAAAAAATTGCATGATATAAACAGAGGTGTGAGTTTATAGAGATAATAAAGAGTCGCCTTTTTATTATTATTTTTTTATTCAGTGGTGGAAACGGGCTCCCTATATGACATTCATAATGTTTTAATAAATACATTTTATTTTTAAGGATTCCCAGATGAATAATGCATCGGTTTCCACAAAAATATGAAGCAGTTTTCCAATAAAAATCATTAAATTATTCCGATTTCTGAAGGATCGTGTGACACTGAAGACTGGAGTGAAGACGCTGAAAATACAGCTTTGATCAAATAAATAATTTAAATTTTAACGCATGCTCGCATAGAAAAAGGCCATTTTTAAATTCTATTAAAATTTTACAATTTTTACTGTATTTTTTTGTTTTAATAATGACAGCCTCAGCGAATGGAAAAGCCTTCTTGTAGAAGCCTTTTACAGTATATTCACACAGAAAACCGCTATTAAATAAAATAATTTTCACAGTATTACTGTTTTAGTGTATTTTGTCAAATAATAATGCCGTTTCTGTGACTTCTTATAATGGAGACTAAAGTGCAAAAGTTAAAATCTCAAACGGCATACAATAATAATTTGTGTTTTTCCCGGTAACCGACAACAACAAAGAAAGCAATGTTTAATTCAGTCACTAGTTTGCTTCAACACGTCCAGCTCAAGTCTCATTTAATAAAGTGCAGGCCTTGCTACGGAAAGTCTCGCTCTGTGATTATGTCTATTAGACAGACTCTGCGGTTATATTCCGAGGGGACAAGAAATCTTTTCAGGCTCGTAATCACATGGAAAGGGCCTCCAAGCAGAATCGGGAGCCTCTCCTAAAAGTCCCCCGCGGATGCCACCGAAACGTCTCTGTAATGGACGACGGCTCCGCCGAAGCTCACCGCTGACCATTTGAACATGATTCGTACCGCCCTTCGAATCTCTTCGCCCTCCATCTGTTGCTTTTTAATGATCTCTTCGCACAAAAAGGCCTTTCATTAACGATCATGTGCAAGCTATGATCATATAACCCCGGTGCTTTTAACCGCATTCTGGCAGAATTAGAAGGTGTCCAGTTCTGCGGAAATGAGCCGCAGGATTAAACGAGATCTACTTCAGTCTGTTTCTGACTGAAAGGATGCTGAGAACAAGCTCCTGTAGCCTTTATTTAAAGGATTACTTTTACAAAACCGCATTCAGAAAGTATTGGGACAGTTCTGTCATTGTTGAGAAAGTTGGGAAATATTGTATTTTAAAATAACTGTTTTGTATGTGAATATTATGTTAAAATATCATTTATTTCTGTGATGCGAAGCTGATTTTTCATCATTTTCTTCGTTACTTCAGTCTTCAGTTTCACCTAATCCTTCAGAAATCATTCTGTGATCATTTAGAAACGTTTGATTATCACATTTTTTATTTTTTGGCTGCTTTATAACATTTTTTAGTTTTTTTTTGGAAAACTGTGGCGCTGTTTATTTATTGTTTTAGGATTTTTTGATGAATAAAATGTGGGGAGGAAACAGCATTTATTAAAAATAGAAATCTCGTCTAACAATATAAACTGTTAATGACGTTTGGGGTTGATAAAGACTTTCTTTAAAAGCAATTAGAGTTTCTTAGATAAAGATAAAGAGTTTCTTAAAAAGAATTGAATTTTTTTTTAATTAATAAAAAGTAATAGAGAAGACTTTTATTATTTTATTTTTATTATTTATAGGTTGGAAATAAAAAAAAAAAAACATGCACACACCCAAAAACAAAAATCTCTTCAGTTAAAATATCACAAATAAATGTTTGTTTTTTTAAATAGAAAACATATTTTAATTGATTGAGACATTTCTTTAAAAAAGGAAAACATTAAAAAAATTATTGATTACATATACATGTATATATATAGATATATATATATATATATATATATATATATATATATATATATATATATATATATATATATATATATATATATATATATATATATACACATATATATACACATATATATACACATATATATATATATATATACATATATATATATATATATATATATATATATATATATATATATATACATAAACAAACAGAAAAGTCTATATATATATATGGAAGCCTGTCTCCACCATGATGTTAATTTTTTTTTTCTACACAAATTTGACATTTTTCACAATTCTAATATTATCTTGCATTTTAAAAAGTCACAATTGCAAAAAAAAGTCGCAATTTCCTTTTTTGCTTTTTCCAGTAGCAACATAAATCTGAATTATGAGACGCAAAATTCTGAATTTTGAGACTTAAGTAAAAAAAACTGCAAAAAAAAATAAATAAATGATGAGATATAAACTCGGTACTGAGAGAACAGACTCAGAATTGTGTGATAAAAAGTTTCAGTTACCTTTCTTTATTTTTCTTTGGTCTCTCTGCCTTATTTTGTAAAGAAGGAGCGTCGTGGCGATTAGTCGCTTCTGGTGTCAGTCGACTTGCATTCGACAACAAACTATAAAAA
This sequence comes from Puntigrus tetrazona, assembly GCF_018831695.1. Taxonomy (NCBI): domain Eukaryota; kingdom Metazoa; phylum Chordata; class Actinopteri; order Cypriniformes; family Cyprinidae; genus Puntigrus; species Puntigrus tetrazona. The sequence goes on along the minus strand of NW_025048054.1, from coordinate 252,439 downwards.
CAGTAGAAAAGAAGCGGAAAACAGTCGATTTTATCTCATGAAATGAAATGCATACATTTTAAGTGTCCAAATGCGGTTATTGTTTGGGGTCATGCGATCATTTTATCGTCCTACGGGCTGCAGGAACTCGGACAGGATTTCACTACAATGGCATTGAAGTTGCTCTTTGTGTTCTGCAGCAATATCTTACTCAATGAATTCATTCTGGAACGCAAACAAGATTATCTGAGCGTAGCGCCCCGTAAAACTTCCTGTTTTCTGAGCGCTGCAGGACAACAGCCTTGTGCGATGGGCTTCACGTAAACAGGATACCGTCCTTCCCCGCAAACGGCGCTGTTATCCAATTATTACAGATGACTGTCATTGCTCTTCTGGACAGCTGCAGCTCTGCTTTTCAGTTTCAGCTCCAGGATGGCGTACGGTCAGCCTAAAATGCGTCCGGACGCTTAAAAACCCACCATTCAGGGCATCGGTCGAAACCCTGGCAAACGCCTGTGATTTTCTGCCGTAAAACATGGGCATGTTGCAACACAACTAACTACATTTGGGTGACTATGCATGCATAAAGTACGTTTCTGTAATGCTTTCTACGAAACGGCCAGGTTCTGTTGTGGAAACGGTCACAAACACAAAAGCGATTGTGCATTGGCTTTCTTTGTCTCTTCCTTTTGTCCTAAAATCCCTCAAAAGAGGTTAGCGAGTGCATCTGGCACGCCGCTCTGGCCGCTCGCCACAACTCACACAAATCTGTTGCAGCTGAGCGACGAATTCAGACGGAGTCGAGAGAGACCCGGAGGAGCACAGCTGACACAACAGCACTTCTACAGACACACCTTCACCTATATCTTAGGAAACATCACGCATGTTCACGTTACCAGACCAAACATGAATCAACCTGAAATCTGTGACCATAAAGAGTCTGCTACCCTGTTAACTTTAGATTAGGGAAATGAATTAATGGCGTAGCGTGTATGTATCAGTCCTTAAACGCATCCAAAATAAAAGTATTTGTTTATACAATATATGTGTGTACATGTATGTATATATTTAAGAAAAACATGCCGTTTATATACATTAAATACAGTGGGTACCGAAAGTATTCAGACCCCCTTAAATGTTTCACTCTTCGTTTTATTGCAGCCATTTGCTAAAATCATTTTTTTTTCCTCATTAATGTGCGCACAGCACCCCATATTGACAGAAAAACAAAGCATTGTTGACATTTTTGCAGAAAAACTGAAATATCACAGAAAAACTGAAATATCACATGGTCGTAAGTATTCAGACCCTTTGCTCAGTATGTATATATACATAATATTAAACTGTATGCATGAATATGATATAATATGTAAAAATCTTTTCATTTTGGATGCATATATATATATATATATATATATATATATATATATATATATATATATATATATATATATATATATATATATGTAAAGGGTAACTATTATCTACGGAAGCCTTTTTCCACCATGGAATGTATTTTTTTTACATCTCACAGAATTGAGAACTGCAAGAAGTATATTGGATGCAGTCAGCTTTATATTAGAGGAATGAATTAATGGCGTTTGCTTAGTCAGGCATTAATATTACCGTAGATAACGCTTGTTCTTAGTGATGTGATGTTTAACCCGCAAGTAGAAGCACTTACTCTGTCTGTCTCTGAACCTCCGTTTTTGGTAGCTCTACGTCATCGCTGCAAAAGAGTAATGTCCTCACAGTGCAGTGTTAATGAAAGTTATCGTGCATATACATACGAAGACAGCACAGATTTGATCCTCCCTATATGCAAAGCGGTTATGTTTGGGGCCCCTTGCTCTCAAAGATTTTAGTTGCGTACCGTTAGATATACCTGGGTTGCCAGGTCTGCGGAAAAACCCAACCCAATTGATAATCAATTCTAGTCCAGCCGCTGTTTTCCACTCGTTCCGGTGAGATCACTTTAACCCATAGTGTAAAAAAATGGTGGAAAGCAGCAGATTTTATTTTATTAACTCGGCAACCCCACTTCATCGCAAGCAGGCCGCAAAATTTCGTTTAATGGGGACAAAAAGTGGCGCAGAAACCATCGTAAATTTGATCTTACGATCGTTGCTCTTATGCGTACATAAGCGTACGTGGACTCTGAGATCAAATCTGTGCGTAAACACGGGTTTATAAATGACTCCAATGGACTTTTTGACACATGCACTGCAGCTAACCATAAATAACCCCCTTAGCGTCGAGAAGCCGAGCGCAAACACCACTCACATTGCATTCAAATATTTATAATCTGCTATCAAGAGCTCTATTATTTATAATCCATCATTTCTTGTCTCACTGTGCTGGAACATGCAGAGTTTTGTAGGCTACACAAAGCTTCTTCTCGCAAAGGTCTAGTGGAAAAAACGACTGACACATTAATTTTGTTTAGGCTCAGTCCACATGCGCATGTGCCCAGATCTACAGCTACTAACGAAATTAATTCAATTAATATTTTTTAAAAATATCACATTTTTTAGATTAATTTTCCTAATGAGTAACACGAGCAATCTCACGCCACCCAGCGGCCTTTTTCCAGTTTTACACACGTCGGCGAAACCTATAGGATATTAGCATCTCAAATGAAAAAACATGTGTGACATAACCAATTCAATTTTTAATAACTTGCATAATAAATATTAGTCTCAATCTGATCCTCGCGAAAAGCGGGGCTAAATTGCGGCTAATGAATTAATTTTTCCGTATGCAATAAATTGCTTCGTGAACTGAACAGATCAACTACACACTACACTAACTTACTATATAACCTAATAACCTATATAACATATATGTTTAAACATTCTACCAAATTAGCGATCTGTGTCGCATTTTTAGCGCATAATAAAATTACGAATTTGTTTATTTTATCAATTAAAAACATTAAGTTTAGTTCTTGAACAATTAGGTCATTTTTACTCTTCCACTGACTAAAGAATCCTAATAAGCTGTTTGCTTGCCTCCACTGGCTGCAGTGTGTGATTTCGCAGGAAAACATCCTAATAAACAAAACTAATTTGAACCAGACCAGACCACCGGACAAGGTACAATAACCCCCAGAATGAATCTAGTATAATGTATTTATTGACAAGAAGTTGTTAAAACTCAAGAATTCGAGCTTCCGGTTCAGCTACAGTGATTTTGAAACAGTTACAAGAGTCTACATTATTGTGCAAAAACAAAGATAGAAATACAGCAGCATTTCCTACAGCAGAGCTGACTCAGCCAACAACAACAACAACAACAACAATAGTAATAATAATAATAATAATAATAATACCAAGCACTGTTTACCACCATCATTCCCACATGGCGCTCGAGCTCACAGACGTTTAATACTGTAGAAAATGTGTTCAAAACAGTTTGAGATGGTTGCGATATCAGACCTGACACCACCGGCAGTCCACCATCCTTCATGATTGTCAGTAGGAAATCAATCTAATTTCTACGTTTGCAGCGTGCTTGTGTGACGCACGGGCAATCCTAGACTGGCGAGGAAATGCATTTTCTATGATTTATGGCATGAACCGTGAAGAAAAGGAGGTTGGATTTTTATCGAGGGCGTCCGTGCATCTGGATAACTTCAGTGTTTTCATACAGGCTCCGCCGGAGCTCGACCTTTCGACCCTGCCGTTGGTCCGTGACACGTCGACTGTGAAAACGGTCACGTCTCGGTTTTCACTCGAGATGTGTGTACGGTCTTCACCACCTTGGCGGTGCTTTTTGTGTCCTGCTCGGAGCTCTCCGAGAGAGTGTCTTTGGAGCCTTTCTTCTTCTGAAGGGAAGAAAAACAGGCACACGATAGAGCGAGAAACATCAGACGTGGACTAAATAGCCAACTGAAATCAGATGAATCTCGCTCTAACGGTTAATATTAAGATAAGCAATGAAACGGTTGGCTACTTGAACGAATAGCTACCCCAACAATTAACATTTGCAGAACCTTTACTCACCCGCAGACCTTCCAAGATTAGCATGAGTTTGTTTCTTCATCAGATTTGAAAGAAGATAGCATTGCGTCACTTGCACACCAATGGATCCTGAATGGGTGCCTTCAGAATAGTCCAAACAGTTGATAAAAACATCAAGTAATATACACCAGTCCAGTCCATCAGTTTAAATCTTACGAAGCCACAAGCTAAGTGTTTGTAAGTAACAACACCATCAATGTAGCATATATTAAATTCAATCCAATATCCATAATAAAATCACATATTTGTTTCGATCTACTTTGGCTTTTAAACAGACTCGTATTTTATCAATGGTTTGAAGTTAGAGATTTGTTTCAACTCTTCTTGAGACTTTAACAGATGGACCGGAGCGGCGTGGATTACTGTGATGTTTTTATCTGCTGTGTGGACATTCTGACGGCACCCATTCAGGATCCATTGGCGCGCAAGCGATGGAAGGCTACATTTGACCAAATCCGATGAAGAAACCCACTCATCGACATCCTGTACGGCCTGAGGGTGAGTAAACGTTAAGCAATTTTTCCATTTTTGGTGGCCTAGTCCTTTAAATAATTAAGAAGGCGAGATGCGTGTCTGACCTGTGCAGGGGTCGAGCTGGAACCGGGCACGTCTGCGGTGCGGGTGACCGGGAGAGGAGGCACCAGATCGGTCCGAGAGCTACAGGAAAGACAATAACGGTGAATCCGACGTGAGATCGGAGAGAGCGCCATACGAAACATCCTCTCAGAATGGACTTACTTGACCTCGGAGAGCACAGACCGCTCGCCGTCCGAACAGTGAGAGCGTCGATACTGCCGGAAGCTCCTGGGAGAATGTGAATGGCGGATCTTGATCGGGTCACCTTGCGTTCTGAAACCAGATACATGCAGTTGTTTGCACTTCGGTGCCACAAGGGTTTCTGTCCTCAAAGTGCCCCTATCACGGATTTCGGAAAATGATCTTTCATGAAGTGTGCAACTCAGCTCTAAGTGAATGAAAACCTCCTGCAAATTTTTAAACCTAAAAGTGCACCGTGCGTATTATTCTCAAAAGAAAGAGTCGACTGAATCATCGAAACGAGTAGTTTTTAAATCGATTCCCAAGCCGAAACATATATAACCCGCCCACTTGTCTTCTTGCGTTGGTCTGAATGAAAATGCAAATTCATTCTTCACCACCAGGTGCCGCTAAAATCCATCTCCAAAAGGAAAGTTTGTGAATTCCACCAATTGCTGAGAGGTTTGGAAAAATGAATCATTAAATGAATCGTTCGGGAGTCGTTGGACAAATAAGGTAAAAATACCAAGTCCGTTGTTTGAGAAAAGCAAAATATGAATCTTTAAAGAGACAGTTCACCCAAAAATGAATATTCTGTCATTCATTACTCACCCTCGTGTCCTTCCAAACCCATGATATCTTCGTTTGTCTTTGGGACACAAATTAAGATCCTGACACGATGCAGGCTCAGAAACATATCAAGGGCATTGTTCAAATATCCAACAATTCAATTCTATTTTGGAGAGTATAACACATGTAAACAATACATGCAACATGACACAATTATGCAGAGGAGACCATTTTTCTTCAATAAAATTATTTTGGCTTTCTTTACGCGCACAAAGGATTTTCATAACTTCGTAAAAAAAATCACGGTTGAACCACCGACGTTAACTACGTTCCTGGGGCTTGATCGTGTTAGGACCCTTGCTGGAGGGTTTTTTTGTGGTCTTCAGGCATGAGTGATTAACGACAGAATTTCCTTTTGGGTCAGCGATCTCTGTAAACGCTTTTATTCGGTGTTACTGCAAACTCAGCATTCAGCGGACTAATATCCCCAAACATCAGATGAAGAGCTCACCAGGGACGGCTTCAGAGCTTCACTGAGCTGAATAATGCATGTTTTCTATGGACACTAATTGAGAGAGGCACACTTTCATTAAGAGTATACATTGGGGGATTCCCTTTTTTACGGAATACCGATGTTTTCATGATTGTCCTGTTGTATAAAAGGACAGGTTTATTTGACTTACTCCACTTTCTTGTACGGAATCTCCTTCAGTTGCTCCTCAGAGAGACCTGAAGGGTCGACCAGCTCCTTCCTGCACACAAACACATGATCATCAGCCGTCCTCTGCTTTTTAGAGATGTGCGATGAGCGACGAGGGGGAAGTTAAACTCACTGGATGTGCTTCCAGAGCTGCTCCTTAGCTTGGACGTCAGGACTTCGTCTGCCACAGACAAGAAAGAAAAAGCGTTCAGAGGCCGGCACAACAGGCTCAGCTATTAACGATTTGAAGAAATAGTTCCCCCAAAAGTGAAAGTTGTCATCATTTGGTCACCGCTGACTTCCGTAGGAGGACAAAAATAACATGGAAGTCAATAATGACCCAAAACAGCCTGGTTGCAGACTTTTTCCAAATATCTTCCTTTGAATGAAGAATGAAGAAATTCGTAAAGATCTGGAAAAACTCCATGGCGAGTAAACTTTCATTTTACCTTTAACCCTACAAAGCTACTGTATCATATTTATGAGCCTCTGAACGTGATGAAAACGTCGCTGTCACATGCAAAATACTGCTTGTATCCGATTGAGAGTTTATCCAGTAAGAGCTCTTTTACTGTAACTGTACAAACATCCAGCTTCAGCTACTGCTTTAGTATCTTAGTCAGATCCGGGCTGATTCTGATCAGATCCAGTAAAGGTCAGAAAGATTGCGGCCATATCTCTAGATGAACTCTTACTGGCTTTACTTGATGCTCCATCAATCGTTTTCTAAAAGAATCGGATCACCAGGATCTTTACTTTCACTGTTCCTCAGGAGAGCGACGATCTTCACAAACATCTCACATCTTCTTCAGCTCTGCATTAAGTGTTTTCAATCTTATCTTACTGAGACACGGAGATACGGAGTGACATTTAGGCCATTTTACGCCAGTATCTATCATACTGTTAAAAAGATCTCATCGATTTCCATTACAAGCATCAGCATTTCATCTCCGCGGATATTTTTCCTCTGGATAAAACTGACTTGTTTGCCCCACAAAAGCCTGCCGGATCAAATATGTTGCATTTTAAAAACTCTAAAGGCTTACGATCGTGAGCGGTGTCGCGAGCGGCGATGGTTGGGATCGTTGGGCGTTTTTTCCTTCTGTCTGCGAAGCACGACCTCCCACTGCGGACCAGAATCCACCATCTCGTTCTCCTGCCGGGAGCTGCAGGTTATAGAGGTGCGAACGCATTTTTAGTGTAATTCAAATTCTTGATTTCTTGCAAAGATTTCCTGCTTTTATTAAACAAATGTTTTTATTAAATCCATCCATATATTTCCAGGAAGGCTGCGCTCAATCACGCACCGGTTCCTTTTTTTACGATGTTCTCTGTTGGAATTCTCGGATTCGCTGCCGCTGCTGGTGTTTCCACGGGAACGTGACCTAAAGGGGCCAATCAGAGGGGTTAAAGGTGACGGGGCAGAATAGAAGAGGGAAACAGTCTCTACAACGGATGCTCTGCAGTGAATGGGTGCCGTCAGAATAAGAGTCCAAACAGCTGATAAAAACATGACAATAATTCACAGCACTCCGGTCCATCGGTTAACATCCGTAGAACACAAAAGCTGCGTCTTTGTAAGAAACAAATACATCAGTTTAATTTTTAATCCAGCATTTTAGCTTCAAACCATCCCTTCTGGACAAAATATCCAAAAAGTCCATTGTAACGCTTCCTCCGGTGGAAAAGTCGATCTCTCGCATCAAAACCCAGCCACATATTAGTTGAGAGCTGTTTTGTAAACGCTGCATGATCTGTGCAGATTTCTCTCCATTTTCATTGGAGGATGAGTTGCTATCCAGAAGCAATTAAAACGTCTTAACGATGGATATGTTTCGTGTTTTGTCTTCTCCGGATGCTAACTGATGGACCGGAGTGCTGTGTGTTATTGTGACGTTCCTATCAGACTCTCATTCTGACGGCACCCATTCACCGCAGAGCAAGTGATGTAAACCTTCTCCAAATTCTCGGACGGCTCGAGGGTGAGTAAATGTTCAGCAAATGCTCATCTTTGGGTTGCTTTAACACGCTACATCCTGCAGATTGTGTCTCAAAAAAAGCAAAAAACGGTTCTATTTAAAACCCAAACAAGCTGCGCTGCCCTGAAAAGCATGCATTAGAAAAACAAAGACATGCACAACTCCAAACGATTGTTTCATTTCTGTTACTGAGCTCGAAGCTGTCGAAATCTAAAGGAGCGAACAAATAAAAGCGAACCTCCTCCTGAAGTGTTTGTTGGCCTGTGGTTCGTCGGTGGCTTGACCTCTCCTGTCGAGAAAAAACACAATGAAGGACATTTAAAGAGAAACACGGGTGCTTTCATCATCTCTGACAGACAGACTGTGAGGATTTATCAGTATTTATTTATTCTCAGCCATTCTTTCATCAGTTCCTGGCCTGCGGCACGATTCACGCCCAGAGGCAAGAACTCCTAACTTTACTGCAAGACAATCAGACTTCAGCTGAAAAAACACAACTAAATAATACATGTGTCGTAGACTAATGTAGACCGTGTAGACTAAAGTACATTTCAAAAATTATTTTTGACATTTATATATTGCTATAATTTTTTTTTTATACTTCCAGGTTTTATTTTAATGTAGATACAGTAAATCAATAAATAATTATTCTGATGCGGCTAGTGTTATTTTAGTATTATTTCTAAGCTATAATTTTCATAAATATTTTTAATTGATAAAAAAAAACAATACTTTTACATTTTTATAAATATTTTAAATTGATTAAAAAACACTCCATTTTAATTTTTAATATTTAGTCATTTGATACGCATTAAAAATGTGCTATTTTGGTATATTTAGTATAATCTGTTTTGATTTCAGTTTAATTTTTTTTAGCAATAAGTTAGCAATTTTAGTGCTTAAACTGTAAGAAATGTTGCCTAAATAACAGCTAAACTAAAATTAGAAAAGTGAACATGCAAAAATAAAAGCTAATTCACAATATTAATGAATGCGTAAAGTACTCAAATTAAACTTATATAGAAACTGAAAATGACTAAAGCACAAAAAATATATATATTTTTAATCAAATCTTTTTATTTCACATTATAACAAATGCATTTATTTATTAACGATCTATTGATTTCTGTATATAGCTTGGTTTTAGTTAACAATGCTAGTCCTGTACTCTTTGTCTTCTTACATCAAACACATTCGCTCCAGTTTATTTCCACTAGAGGGAGCAAATGCATCTGGATTGAGATTCACTTCTTCAAACGCATTAAGACTCAAGGTCACGAACGAGAGCGAACGCGCACCTTCGGCGGGCCGAGAGAGACGGCTCGTTCTCGCTGCCTCCAGAGGGGGACCGGTGGTGAGCTTTGGGGAATTTAGGAGATTTGTTCCGCTCGCTGGCCGAGTTATACAGACCGCTGGGTAAAAATAAAGACGGGAGCGCTTAAAGAAGACAAGAAGGCACGAACAAAACAGATGCAAAGACTACAAGGGCTTTAGTATGGAATACCATAAGAAAATACAATAATGCATGAACATAAATCAGTGCTGATACTACTAAAAATCACTTTTTGATGACCTAAAGTAATCAAATTAAAACTAGACAGAAATGCTTTAAATTTATTATTATTATCTTCAACTTAAAAATTGTTAAATAAAATCTAAACGCAACTAGTTTAGGGTATTGCAATTAAATCCATACAGAATTACACGTAAAAAAAATAATATACAAAATAAAAACAAATAATAAAGCACAAAATTACTAAAAAAAAAACGAGACTACAAAAGTAAAAGCTGAAATGTGAATATATACAAATAAATGAAATCAAAAGAGCTGAAATTAAAGAGTCAAAAAATGAAGGAATAAAGCACACAATCGAGGAAAATGAAATAAATACAGCTTTAAGATGAAGCGCCAAAATTAAAGTATAAAAAACGCATAAACGACTTCAACCAAAATACGGAAAAAGGTTAATAAATACAACTGAAGTTGAAGTATTCAGTTTAAAGCAATATAGAAATATACGCAGATTATTAAAATACTGAAATGCTAAATTCGAATTATTTATAAATACTATAAAGCTACAGAAATAATCAGATAGCAGCGTTATGAATCCAACAGTGGCGTGGTGAATATATGATACGCTGTATGTGTTCATGAGTCATTATTATTCATCTCAGCTGTGTACCTCTGAGGAGCGTCTTCTTCCCATGGTGCACCGGGCTTGTTCTGCGGCTCTGAAGTGCTGTCTGTCTTTGCTTTGGGACTTTGGGGAAACACATTGAAACAGTAGCGGTTTTCATTTGTGATAGTCTGTAAAAACTCAAAAACGAGATCAGATCGAGAGCAAACGAAGAAGATGAATCTCCGGCTTCTCCGGCGTTTCTCCCGAGGAAAAAGATCCGGATCCCAGACTTTTCTCTGACTGCGTGGCAGCTTGTGACTTATCTGGGTCTATTTTTAGCATTTTTACAAAAAAAAAAAAAAAACATCGGAGACTAAGTTGAAACAAAACATCAATGAAACATTTCTTCTTCAGTAGGTTTGTCTAGTTTACCAGCAAAAATATCTAAACATTTATTCATATTTATATATATATATATATATATATTAATATGATTATACATATATATATATATATATATATATATATATATATATATATATATATATATATATATATATACATTATATATATTTTTAATATTGAGTAATTTAATACGCATTAAAAATTTGCTATTTTGGTTCATTTAAAATATTACTATTTAGTATAATCGGTTTTGATTTCAGTTTAATTTTATTTAGCAATTAGTTAGCTTACATGAAATAAAAATAAAGGCTAATTCACAATATTAATGAATGCATAAGTTTAAAGTACTCAAATTAAACTTATATAAAAACTGAAAATGACTAAAGCACATAAAAAAATTCAACTAACTTTTTTTAATCAAATCTTTCTATTTTATATTATAATAAATGCATTTATTTATTAATGATCTATTATCTATTAATGATTTATATTAATAGATAATTACTTTCTAAATATCTAAACATTTTTAAATCAAGATACACTAAGACTTGTTTTCTGTGTAGAAAAATGTATTTATATAAAAAATATAATTTATATGATTATAATTAAAATGCATTAGGTTCTTTTTTTTTGTAAAGCTTTTGTGATTTAAGACGTTGTTTTTGAATTTCAGTAAAAATATAAAATCATCCATTTATCATGATAAACTGACTTCAGAATAAAAGTGACTTGATCAAAAATAAGTGAGTTTTTTAAATGCATTTATTTCTTGTCGATTTTTCAATCTTTAAAGTCATTTTGCATCTCATTTAAATGATTCTTGATTTAAGAATTTTTAAATAAGCGGCACAAAAAAAAAAACATTTTGTCTTGTTTTCAGTACAACAGTTTCATAAAGCATGATGAATTTTATTAATAATCAAAATAAACAAAACAAGGGAAAATATCTGTAAATGGAGTTAGGAAATATTTTAGTTCATTTTATTATCGCAAATTTTGGTTTTTAATTTTAAGCAAAAACTGACTTTTAATGCATTGTCCGGCAATTTTCAGAATCTGAAGTCATTTTTATTCTCAAGCAAATGTGTCTTTGGAACGTTTAAATATTTGTAAACAAGAAGAAAAGTTCAGGAGGGTCTAAATTGTTTCAACTTTCTCAAAAGATAGTTCTCCTGAAATTCCTTAAGACAGCTAAAGATAGACCCAAATGAGTCAATAGTTGTCGTAAAGTCTATAAAACGAATGAGATCCCGAACTGAAGGAGACCTGAACGAATCCTCGGGGTCTTTTTCTCAGGAGAAACATCTGAGATGCAGCCATTTTGAGAATGATCTGCCACTGTTTGCACTGAAACGCTATGTTGAATACCTCTTGACCGGTGTGTGTGCGGTGCTTTTGAGGCCTTCGCTTGCGTTCTCCGTCTTGGTCACCGTCTGTCCTCCGTTGCTCCGCCCTAAAGCACATAATTCCCAAACATGAGCGCTTCTGTGGCCAAAAACATCAGTCTGAGGTAACGGTGTCCATCAGAACACTTCCTGCGTCCATCTGCATCCTCCACTCCAGCCCTCTCTAGTCTCTGCTCTATTGTTTGAGTGTGTGAGTGTTTTACAGAACAATAGAGGTCAGGAGTGACCCATACATTCCTGCCTCAGCTCATCACCGACAGCGTTCATCTCGACTGAAGCAAACGCCAAGCGCTCAATCACACACCTCATGTCATGTGACGCAAATAGGCGGTCTGCCAAAACCACAGCTTGTGTAATATTCTGCTATAAGCAAAACTGTGGATAAGCACCGCCTTCTTTTTTTAGTCCCGCCTATGACTAAAATCTCTGCCTGTTCAGCCCCGCCCAACGATTCTATATCTTTGACTCCTTAGCCCTGCAACCGATTCTACATCAATGTCTGTTTAGCACCGCCTACTAACTATACATTTTTTCCCTGTTTTAGCCCCGCCTAACGATTTTACATATCTGCCTCTTTAGCCCCACCTACCGATTCTACATCTGCCTGTTTAGCCCCGACTACAGCGACTACAATCTCTGCCAGTTTAGCCCCGCCTACCGACTATACAGTTCTTCTAGTTTAGCCCCGCCCACCGACTGTACAGTTCTTCCAGTTTAGCGCCGCCCACCGACAACAATCTGCCTGTTTAGCCCCGCCCACCGACTATACAGTTCTTCTAGTTTAGCCCCGCCCACCGACTGTACAGTTCTTCCAGTTTAGCGCCGCCCACCGACTACAATCTGCCTGTTTAGCCCCGCCCACCGACTAATACAGTTCTAGTTTAGTCCCGCCCACAGACTATAACAGACCTAGTTTAGCCCTGCCCACCGACTACATTCTGCCTGTTTACTGTACAGTTCTTCCCGCCCACAGACTGTACAGTTCTTCTAGTTTAGCCCCGCCCACCGACTGTACAGTTCTTCCAGTTTAACGCCACCCACCGACTACAATCTGCCTGTTTAGCCCCGCCCACCGACTAATACAGTTCTAGTTTAGCCCCGCCCACAGACTATAACAGACCTAGTTTAGCCCTGCCCACCGACTACATTCTGCCTGTTTAGCCCCGCCCACAGACTGTACAGTTCTTCTAGTTTAGCCCCGCCCACCGACTGTGCAGTTCTTCCGGTTTAGCGCCGCCCACCGACTACAATCTGCCTGTTTAGCCCCGCCCACAGACTGTACAGTTCTTCTAGTTAAGCCCCTCCTACCGTCTGTGCAGTTCTTCCAGTTTAGCGCCGCCCACCGACTACAATCTGCCTGTTTAGCCCCGCCCACCGTGTTTTCAGGGTGTTTTCAGTCTCACCGCTTCTCTTCGGGTAGGTCTTGCTGCGGGTTCGGATCACCTGAAGGTCGGGTCGTGGCAGGGTCACAGACTGCTCTCGTCCGATCTGCATCGCGGTCTTTCCACTGGAAACAGAAACAGAGTCACACCGCTATGATAACTTCATCAAAGCCTTCCAGGGCTCTACACTTTGGGTTTCAAGCTGAAGTAAAGTAAAGGCATGTTCTTAAAGCACGACACAAACAAATAATTCTCTTAGTATTCTTGTAGAAACATCTTGATTCATGATAAAAGTAAAAATGACTTGAGATATTATATAAGATACTATATTATTAAAAATTATTTTTTCTTCAAACGCGCAAAAATATCTGCCAGTGGGGCAAGAATTAAAATGATTTGCAGTGCTGTCAAATGATGAATCACAATCCAAAATAAAGTTTTTTTTTGTTTACATAACATAAATGTGTGCATTGCGTATATTTACCATGCATACATAAATACACATGCATGCACAATATGCTTTTATGCTTATATACTAAATATATTTATACTTACTATACGTTAAATGAATATAAATATGTGCATGGTCATATTTTCTATACATGCACTGTATGTTTGTGTATTTATTCACACATAACAAATATATGTATATATATATATATATATATATATATATATATATATATATATATATATATATATATATATATATATATATATATATATATATATATATTTATATATTTTTATATTATTTTTTTTTTATTATTTATTTATTTATTTATTTTTTGGAATGGTTATTTGAAAGCAATAATAAATTTTTAATGCATATTTTTGCAAAAAAATATGCATAAATGCGTGACTTAATATCTTAAATCATTTTACTGATCAAGCAAATGCATCCTAATTGAATAATGAAGATATTTTAAATCGTAAAATCGTATTTATGAATGTATTTTTTTCAGTGCACCGTTTTTTTCGCGTTCGCTTCGAAAAGCTAGTTATCTTTTCTGTTCACCTCGTGCTGCGCTATGGAGGCTTTCTTTAAATCTTTTCATTTATTTGAATCCTCACGCATAACAGCAAAAAATATAATACATCTTATTGGTTTCTGCTAATAAACGTGAAGTTTGATCATTGCAGCTTACCGTTTTACCGCTGCCGTGCTTTTTAATGAAGAATAACGATCTTTTTTGTCTTAAAAACAGACATCTTTTAATGCCGGCAGGGAAAGACTTATTCAGAAAATGCATATCATGTTATTCTGTATAAACTGACTTTAAAAAAGCATGTTTGGCAGAAGCTTACGATGAAGAAAGCGATGCAGCCGTTTTAGGTTTATTTAATGACTAACCCTGAGAATATAATCACAGTAACATGAGTCAGTATTATATCACTGTCTGGACGTATCCAGTGTCTCAATACCTTGCGTCTTGGCTGTTTATGCGGCTATAGATTTATGACAACTTAAAGCAAGACGCTTTAATATTTCTAAAAGAAGCCTGCGAGGCTGCACTTATTTGACACAGTAAAAAAGCGTAATATTTTTACTATTTACTCGGCCGTTTTCTATGCAAATACGCAGGAAAATGCAATTTATTTCTGCGATCAAACCTGTATTTTCAGCATCATTAGTCATACCGATTTACATGAATCGTCAATTTTAACGCATGCTTTTTTTCACGAACCTGTAGCGATGCTTCGAGCCCAGAGAGCTGAACTTGGACAGCTTCCTTGTTAATGAACTGGACTCGTTCTCCGGCATCCTGTACAAGAGACGGAAACACGTCAACACTTTAAGCCATCGGCCATCGAAACATGGATGTCGCTTCCTGCTGTTGTGTGCGGCCATACTTTAACGAGCTAAATGACAGAACGAGCGCTAAGGAGAGCTCTCCTCTCATTAAGATTCGGAAGCTGCCAAACCAACCGGCGGAGAAGCGAAAAGCCGAAACATAATGAGAGATCAGAGCAGAACCGAGGAACGCCGCCTTTCTGTATAACTGGTCCCCGCTGCGTCGTGAAGACCGGACATGATTCGGCTTGTTGTTCGAGTCTGGATCGTCCCGTTTCAGATACAAACCAGCAATAATTCATCACAAGTATACCAGTTCTGCAGCTTTTAACCAGGGCTGTTACGGTTAAAAACTAAAACTAACTAAACGTTTTTTGTTATTTAAAATAAAACCACAATCGAGTGAAATTGGGGGAAAAATGGGTAAAACTTTAATATTATTAGCCTGAATTTATTGGTGTTTTTAATGTATTTTTAAATAAAATTAGTTAAATTAAAATAAAAGAGTAAAAAAAAAGTCACCTGATAAAATAAATGATCAGATGATATATATATATATATATATATATATATATATATATATATATATATATATATATATATATATATATATATATATATATATATATATATATATATATATATATATACACACATAAACACAATGTACATGTAAAAAAAAACCGATCATATTTTGAATAATTACTTTAGTATTAATTATATAGCTTTCTAGTGTTGTTTTTATAGAAATTTCTTTTATTTAAAAGTTACATTTTAGTCATTTCTGTTATGTGCTTTTGTCATTTTTATGAGTTTGTGTTCATCTATTTACTTAAAAAAATACTGTTTAGGTGTAGTTTATTTTATTTCACTTTCATTTATAGTTCAGTTTTATTTATTTTATTTCTCAATCATCAGTTTTAGTGCTTCAAATGACAATCTTAGGATAAATATAATATATAATGATATATAACTAACGCTGAAATAAAAATGTATTTTAAAAAGCATGCAGGCAGTAAAAAAAAAAAAAAGACACAACTAAATTATTTAAGTTTAAATAAATTTGAAAAAAGAAACTAAAATGTTAATCAAAACCATTTAAATATCAATCAGCCAATCAATATATTTATATATTTTTATATATAAAAATATATTAAAAAATATACTTGTGATGGTTAGGAGATATTTGCTGTAAATCAGTGTTATTTTATTATCATTGTGTGTGTGTGTGTGTGTGTGTGTGTGTGTGTGTGTGTGTGTGTGTGTGTGTGTATATATATATATATATATATATATATATATATATATATATATATATATATATATATATATATATTTTTTTTTAATATATATATAATTTAATATTTAATATATATATTATTTTTATAATATATATATACACACACATTCAAGATAAGACGCTGGTCCTGTCTCGACGTCTCTGTGTTTCTCACGCAGATTATCAGCAGAAAGCGTCTAAAGCTCTTTGGGGAGCGGAGTGAGACGGCTCTGATTAAACAAACACCGTCTGCTCAGAATAAAGACGTTCAGACCGGATTAAGATGTTTTTCAAGTGCTTCTCCTTTACAGAAAACCACAGCGAGCTGAGACTTCAAACTCTAATCAGGTCCATTCTGTCCTTTTTGACTTTAATAAATAGTTCAAACGTCTTCACAAGGAGCGGTACATCAGATGTTCATTTTATATATAGTGAGAATTAAAATATTATTTATTACGAGTACTGAAAGATGTGTGTCCAAAAAACATTTTGGTTTATTTACTATTATACATTTATTTAGATTATTATTAGCATTTATTATTATTATTAATAGTGGTAATTTTATGTTTATTTTACTATTTAATTGATTTTTATTTATTTTATTATTTAGTTCAGTTTAATCAAATCAACATGAGAAAACTAACCAAAATAATATTTTTAACATTTTATTCAAGCTTTATTTTTTATTTTGTTAATCTGTTTATTACTGCAAATTATATTTTATTTCTAATATAATTTTATTTCCATTTTAGTGTTTCGACTACAAATGAAAAAAAAAAGAAATGATACGTTTATCGGACGGAAATGAAGCTAACTAAAATAAAGTTACCTGAAATGAAATAAAATAAAAGATTACACTGAAAATTTAAGGTAAAGATAAGTGGGTTAAATTAATTATTAATTAATTATTATTATTATTATTATTAATAATAATTATTTAAATAAATTTAGCTGGCTAGCTTTCACTTTTTTATTTATTTAAATGTAGCTAAAATTAAAACCTTAAAATATTTTTTTTTAAATCTAAATAAAAGCGTTTCGGTTGCTTCTCATTTTTGCTCAGCCGAAGCTCTAAAACTGCTGAAAGCAATTCGAAGGAATAAAAGCCAAAACTCAAACGGAAAATAAAAACCGAATTAAAACTAAATGCCGATGTTCAAAACGAAAAAAAGCACAAAAACGAAAAGTAAAGTAAACCCCAAATCCTAAACATGAAAGCTAAATCAAACTATGAATAAAGCTGATATGAGTCCTGCCGTACCTGAAGAAGGTGTGATGCTCCACGCAGCACTTCCACAGGTTCTTGCAGGCCGTCTTACTGGCGGCGTCGAAGAAGAACGACGTCTCGTTGCACTGAAAACACACGAGGAAGCTGATCTGAAGACGCTTCACACACACGGGTGTATTTATTTACTGGGACGATGCATTCAATCAAAGACTTACGTCTCGGCCCATAACCCGCAGCTCAAACTGGGTTTCCTTGAAGTACACTTTTGTAATTCTTGGCCTGAAATGCCATCAAATGAATGTGCATTGTTTAATACCGTGAATAAAACAAATAAATAACAGTAATAGTAATCATCATACAGTATATCATATCATATAATATCCCATAGCACATACTATATACCATATATCTGTCATATACATTATCATTATATATATACTGTATATAGACACAGACACACACACAGCCACACACACACACATACACGCACACAGACAGACACACACACACACACACAGACACACACACACACACACAGCCACACACACACACACACACACAGACACAGACACACACACACACACACACACACACACACACACAGACACACACACACACACACACGCACACACACACACACACACACACACACACACACACACAGCACACACACACACACACACACACACACACACACACACACACACACACACACACACACACACACACACACACACACACACACACATACACACACACACACAGACACACACACACACAGACACACACACACAGACACACACACACACACACACACACACACACACACACACACACACACACACACACACACACACACACACACACACACACACACACACACACACACACACACACACACACACACACACACACACACACACACACACACACACACACACACACACACACACACACACACACACACACACACACACACACACACACACACACACACACACACACACACACACACACACACACACACACACACACACACACACACACACACACACACACACACACACACACACACACACACACACACACACCACACACACACACACACACACACACACACACACACACACACACACACACACACACACACACACACACACACACACACACACACACACACACACACACACACACACACACACACACACACACACACACACACACACACACACACACACACACACACACACACACACACACACACACACACACACACACATACACACACACACACACACACACACACACAGACACACACACACACACACACACACACACACACACACACACACACACACACACACACACACACACACACACACACACACACACACACACACACACACACACACACACACACACACACACACACACATATACATACACACAGACACATACACACACACACACACACACACACACACACACACACACACACACACACACACACACACACACACACACACACACACACACACACACACACACACACACACACAGACACACACAGACACACACAGACACACACACACACACACACACACAGACACACACACACACAGACACACAGACACACACAGACACACACACACACACACACACACACACACACACACAGACACACACACACAGATATTTATAGCAATATTTTTTATATATTAAATATACATGCATGTGTTTGTATGTATACTTACATAATAAATACACACACTGCACAAATATATGTTATGTATTTTGGATGCAGCTAATGTGTGATTCATTGTTTTACCTTTTAAAGGACCATATCATAACATATATCCTATTATATCATATCATAACGTTACTATGAACGACATGCACGCAAGAAAACCCTGTTTTTGGGGTAAATGATTCCTTCAGTTTAAACATCGACCTACCAGAAGTACTTCCCCACTTGTGTTTTGTTTTTGTAAACCACGACCCCCACCGGAGTCAGGCCCAGAAAATACTCGGACTGCTTCTCTCCCTGAAAACACAGAAACACTCAGAAACACTCAGAACCCACAGAGAAAACCAGAGCGAGCGGCGGAGAGGTGAAGAGACGGGACAGACTCACAAACACTGGGTGCAGGTCCACGCCGTACATCTCCAGGGTTTTGGCTGCTGCTAAATAATTATTTTCAGCCTCGGCGGGCACCTGACCCCTGAAGAAGAAACACACAGAAAAACACACCTGCTGCATGGGCTTTGATCAGATAAAAGCTCTTTCAGTGTCACTGTACAAAAACAGAACATCTTTC
>NW_025048054.1:225000-227500 GCF_018831695.1 Puntigrus tetrazona | reverse complement strand
GAACGGACAGGGAAGCCTTCCTTGCAAGACGTCTTGCTTCACCTGCAGGAAGAACTCATACCTGCATTTAAAAGAGCGGGATATTAATGACACGGCTCGACGACCTCATCTCTAACATCATCTGATTCATTCTCACGCACCTTGTAATTTCTTCTTTTAGCTTGCAAGGATCTTCAGCATAAAACTTCACCCCAAAGTAGAGCGTGAACGGAGGTCCGGCTGGAAAGAAGAAAACAGCCCTTTAACTTAAACACACAGAAAATAAAAATATTTGACTGCTAAAAATATTTTACTGCTTAAAAGCAAACAAAAAAAAGGAGCTAAATAAATAATTCGGCATAATCGCAGCTAATCAGAACACACGTGATTTTTAAAGTAGAGCTTTTAGACCAATGGAATTGCGCTGTGGGCGGGGCTACACAGCACTATTTGACCAATGACAAGCAAGAGACTGCAATATTAAGATTTTAACACATTAACATGGATCGGAGAGGATTAGCTGCTTGTCGTTTTATTCTGTTAAGCCTGGTTAGGACTAATCATAAAAGTAGTTGAATAAAAATGATGGAAATAAATAGACACGTAAAATAAAATTAGAAAATAAAGTGAAAATATTAAAAAAAAAAAAATTATTATAAAATAAAAATATTGTGAAATTATAACAAAATTAAATATACAAATAAATCAAAATAATAAATAAATGAAATGATAAAACAAAGTGAAACTATACAAATATCTAAATCTGTTGAAAATGTAAAAATATTCATGATGTAAGTGAATATAAATGGTAAAATAAATCAAACTAAATTATACAATAAATAAATGCGTGGAATAATTCATGAAAGTAAACATCATGAAAATAAATAAATGAACAAAGTGAAAATTTATAAATAAATGAAATGATAAAAAAGGGAAAATGTGAAAACACACAAATCTGTCGAACGAAATGATATAATAAAATATAAATGTAAAAATACAAAAAGATACGTGAATGCAAATGATAAAATAAATAAAACTAAACTGTGCAATAAATAAAATATAAAAAAAAGAAATGATAAAAATAAGCAAATCGATGAAAACAAAATAAAAATAATACATTTAAATAAAAAAATATATGAAGAAACTGTAAGTGTCTTAAAAAACAAACCTATATGAATACTGGATCATAATCTTGCCTAAAAAAATCATAATATGATATTGGCAGTATGCTATCCTGATTTGATCTGGAAAGTTGCATGTAAGCAATTATTTCCAACCAGTTTGCACAGCGTTACGCAGATTATAATTAATTAAAATTTATAATTACAGAACTTATAAATAATTAATCGAACAAGAATTATAGGTCATTTTAAGCAGCTGCACAAAACAATTACAATAAGTCTAAAACAATCTAACATAAAGTGACCAATTTACCATCCACGCCTGAACCGGATCACTTCAGATGCATTTAAAACAATAGGGTTAGCGATACATCCGGGCTGTAGAAACTGATATATAATACATTCATTTCCCACAGGAGTGAGTTACTGAATTAAACAAATGTGTTGTAAATTCTGCCCTACATTCACATCAGTAAACACGTTAATACTCCTCTTGCCGTGCAACCCAACACGCAAACATAATTGTATTCATTACTACTTATTTAGACGGGCTTAAACGCATAATTACTAGCAAATTATCATCTGAAATGCAATGCGAGTTTCATGAGGAGGCCTTCGGAGAATCATTGCGGCTCCGTCATCTCCCGCGCCGATCCATATTTAATCTCCACCGAAGACGAAGGATGACCGTTAGGTCAAAGTGTTTCGTCCCAGCGCGAAACAAACGCATACTTACTTGTCATCAAGTCTTTATGCTCCGCGAGTGTTTTCGAGGGATCGAGCCAGTACTGAAAACAAAAGAGAGGAGGTCAGATCAAAACATCAGACGCCATATTTGTCTTAGCGCACCTTTTAGCGAGACCAGTCACATGAAATGACACGGTCGCGGCAACAAACGTGTTTTTATATCAGTTTTGCGTTTGTTAACACGATGGGTTTAGCGTTGGGTTCGTGTTTCCATCACGATAGAGCTTAACGTACCTACATCGACGTGATAAAAACGTGCCAGGGCTTACGTATTGAACCTGTCTTTTAGCGCCGCTCGGTGGACATTTCTCTTTGAGACTGCGGCGAAACGTAAAAACATTAAGTGAAACGTAAAAACGCAGTTTTTTTTTTTCACAAAAAGTGCGCAGAGGTACAGTACATGTTTTTATGAGAGCTGGTTGGTGTTTGGTTTTTTTCGGCTCCTTTAAGACAACGGACCTAAAACCAGACCGAATGTACGAAACTAGGGTGAGTGTGATGACAGAATCAATCCTGTCATAAAAGCGCCATTTACTGTATAATTAATGACGGATATATATAATATATACATATATATATATATATATATATATATATATATATATATATATATATATATATATATATATATATATATACATATATATATATAT
>NW_025048054.1:217500-220000 GCF_018831695.1 Puntigrus tetrazona | reverse complement strand
GCCCGTATCGCATCTCTCCGAGAAGTGAGAGGAGGGTTTGCGGCTTTGTCCTGATTTAATACGCCGCTCGACGGTTTGCTTTCAACCGCAAACCGCGCCTATGATAAACGACCCGTGCACGCACTGGTTACAGCTCGACAAAACAAACCGCTAATGCCAGTGAAGCCGAGAATGACTAGGTAAATACAAGCAGAAAGAGGTCAGATGAAGATGAAGAGGTCTGATGATCTTTTCCTCGTCTGTGAACATTGCTCTAAATCTCCTACAGTTGTTTGATGTTTTCCGTACACGCTGATTTTTTAATTATTGTTCATCTCCGGATTTGGTGAAACATGCATATTATTACAATTTAAAAAGCGGTTTCTGTGTGAATAAACGTTCAAATGTAATTCATCTCAGCATCGTTACTCCAGCATAAAAAAAATGTTCGGATATGCTTTAAGAAGCATTTTGGATTGCTATCGGTGTTGAAAACGTTGCCGCTGCCGAATATTTTTGTGCAAGACGTGATACGTTTCATTTTCCAGGACACTTCGACGAACAAATACAGCATTTATTTGAAATGGAGATCTTTTGTAACAAATCTAAACGTCTTCCCTGTCACCTTTGGTCAATTTAGTGCAATGCAGAATATATTAAATAAATAAAAAAATCACGTTTTGGTAGTGTATATCAACATATGCCTTTGCTAGCAAGAAAGCAGCATGCTAAAATAAACGTGAAGTATCATCCGACACTATCGTTTTTAAATACGTCCATTCAATAATAACATTTCGGTTTGAATGGCAGTGTGCTGGTTTGACACGAGCGTCCCTGTGCTAGTAAATTCACGCAGCAAGTACGTTATCGCCAATAAAAGCTTTACTGTGGTCATAAATCTTCAGCGTTTATGTGACATCTCCGTGGATAGTTGCGCAACTGCAGCTCAGACGTATGACACACGTCAGCTCATATGACACACGGAAACCTGCAGGAGCTTCTGCCCGCTGGTGTGTGTGTGTGTGTGTGTGTGTGTGTGTTTGCTGTAAGAACACGCACGCATAAAACACACAAAGGGACGTATGTCATGATCGCTCCTGTTTCACGCTGCAGGGTGAAACTCAATCAACTTCACTTCTGAAATACTATATGCAGCAGCAAACCCACAGGACTGGAAAAAAAGCTCTCTCTCTCTCTCAGAAAAAAAAAAAACCTAGACAGCAATCGGATTAAATGAGAGCAAGCGGAGAGTTTCTCCCAGGAAAAGAAACCCCAGCAATCTCGAAAACGGCTCTTTTCCAAACCCAAAAGTGTGCATGCTCTGAGCTGCTCCGCTGCATAATCTGACAACTACCGTATTCAAACTATGAAGCGGAAAAGCAATCGATCACATTATTTATATCGTGCCACAAGCGAGGAGCTGCAGTGGAGGACGATCTCCTTTTGATTTTAACCGAGATTTGGGTCCGTTTCACCTTTGCACAGATCTTACAGGCCTAGAGGACATTTGTAACCTGAAGATGCTTGCTATTATAAATGCGCGCCCGTCTCATTTAAAACCTTAAAAATGAATCAGAACGTTTTATATTTGATTCTGAATTCGACTGGAAGCCAACGGAGAGATGCTAAAACGTACTTAGTAGATATGTGCATGTGTCTTAATCTCAGTAAAAGTCTAGTATCAGTCTTGTGAGTGAAAGTGAGGCACGAGAAACAAAAAATGGCTTCAGCTGTGGAGTGTTTCTTAATTGAAAGGAAGCACTTCTAATCGTAGAGTTTATATGCTTGTTAAACGTTAACTCGGCATCAAAAATGACATTGTGATTGTGTACTTTGGTAAAGAAGAGTATCTTCAGCACAGAGATGATAATATACAGTATGTTTCTCACAAATATAAGGCAGCGGAAGCATACAGAGGTTAAATAAGACCGGACCCAATATAGAGCCTTGAGGGACGCCGCATTTCATCGTAGAATAAAAACGTCCTAATTCCACAGAAAAAGCTCTCCCAGAAATATATGAGGCACACCGGTTAAGAGCATTTCCTTGGATCCAAAAGAATATGACAGAACTGACAGAAACATCTGAGACAAACTGGATACTTTAATGAATTATAATTGAAAACCCTAGAGATACGTAATTCTCCTTTGGAGATCTAGACGGATAAAGTCAACACAGCTTTTTGCAAAAATTGGCAATACATTTTTTTCAAATTCACTTGAAATAATTGTCATTCAGAAATGACTAGCGAAATAGATTAAAACCCAAATAGTATTTTCTTGTAAAACATGCTGTTTTATTCAATTTGAATGTTTTATTAGGTCAGACGCTAAAGCCTGTTTGCATTTTATATCCAAATGCAAACATAAATCCGTAAAAATGTTGTAATATCTGAACTATTGAAAATGTTGAGAAAACTCAACATTAAACAAATAAATGATTAAATACATAAATAAAAACATAAAAGAGGCGGATTAAAATGTATTTCCTTTAACTGCTTTTTGTGCTTTTTTTTTAAGCA